>NW_019416873.1:107676-149747 GCF_000390285.2 Anoplophora glabripennis
TGAGGACAAGTGAGGACAACATTGAGGACAAGTGAGGACAACAATGAGACCAAGTGAGGATATTCATGATCAACTAAGATGGGTTCGAGATTAAAATTTTATATCTGGAATGCCATTTGTGCTTAGTTCACCTTTACAACATAAGATTTTTTACTTAATACTCGGAAATATGAAGACTTGATGAGAATAGCCAGAGGATGAATAACCATGGTGACTGCTTTTAACTGATAACCTTAAATGACTTATAAATGTCAATAATTTTCGATGCCTTAAGTGATGCAAAAAAGAGAGGAAGCAATAGTCTGTTCGCTACTAATAGAGAAAAAGAACAGAGACCCATTGATTGGAAAGTCAAAACAGAATAAACAAATGGGGGCTTACGAGACTAAAATATTAAAATAAATACAATTATTATGTTGGTAGGAGAAGTCAGATAATATTTGAATGAGTCATAACTCTTAAAAAAAATATGTTTAGTCAAACCAGAATATGCTTACCATCCATTTAAAAAACAGTTACTATACTTTTACTATTGGTCGGTGATGTATCTAAGTGATATTCGAACTTAGTGTGATGTACATGATGTTACTTTAGAACAAAGCCTCGTACATATTACGTTGACTCAATCAGATAATTGTATTAATTGAACATATTTGAATCAGCTACTTCAGGTAACACACAGTGAACATAGTTATATTTTATCTCAAATATTCATAACTTGATTCAACGAAAAACCATATAAAATTAAACTATCTAAATAAGTATTCGTTTTTTTCTATTATATGCATATGGTATTTCTTTAGTCCAATGAACTATGTACAGGATATTATGTCATAGATACACTTATCATGAAGATATCAATATAATACCATTTTAATTATATCTGTTTGTCTTGACATACCTATATGTCTTTTCAGTTCCAACATTTGTCCTGGAATTTGATAAGATCAGATTTAAATTAGAATTAAAGGTTTCTCATATCAAATATCATATATCATCGTAAAGATGGATATTTTAAAAGTTATATATAGGAAAGTTATCGATAGGAAAGTTAGGAACATAAAAAAATCCTAGAGGAGAGCTTGTATTTCTCGCTCCACCACTCATTTTTTTTCTCATTGATAACAGCATTATAATGAGAGATGTAGAGTTTTTAAATTCACACTTCCATTTTGTACTTCGGCTGACTAGTGTCGGTGAGATGTAATTTGCTAGTGAAGAGGGTCACGCGACTGAAGAATGACACTCTAAACAAATACTAGCTGCAATAATCTAACAGGACTCCTGTAATCGTTGGTTTGTATCCGTTTTACATAAGAATCAGTGTTAATTTACGACATTCGTTGACGTGAAACATGTTACCATATAGTTACATGCAATTATTCATTTTATGTGAATATCTGAAAAGTTATTTAAGATATCAGAATGTTAGTGAGATACTAAAAAATATGAAATAACAAATATGTGACAATCATCCTGTATATAAAGATGAAAGAACATGTACATAAGCAGTAAAGTGGATATGATTCACTTTTAATTCATTTGACTACCCTCTTTCTATCGTTAAATTGCACTATTAAATAAGGAGAAAAAATATGTTTTCTTCTCTAAAGATGGAAGAAGCAGTAAAATCAATATTTACTGAATGAGTTCCATTTAAGATGGTAAACTGTAAAGCTTAACTTCATGTATCGATTTTGTCAGCCATGAAATGGAATGAATCAATAAATTTCAGCTTGATTCGAAAGAGATGCATCGAATATTTAACGAAGAAACATATTTTCTTGAGATTATTTAAACTCTTGGGACAGACTTAACAGTATGATTGTGCAGGTCAAATACAAGTTATACATTAAAAATAAGTGATAGACTCATTTCAGATATTGTCTTTAACCACATGACTACTATTTTTTTATACATTTTGACAATTAAAATTTGATGTCGGAATATTATTCTCCTAATATATTGAAACAGTAAAGGTAAGATGAAATAAATACATTAAAACAAGCATAAAATATGATTGAAGGTATCTATTTTGGGTAAGAGACGGGAAAAATAATGACATCACAGTAGATATTCACTTGATATATATTTATAATATTTATGATAACTTACTGCAATCAGCTGATATATAACGTTAATATTAAGGCATGCTCAACGTCTATCCTCACCCCCACTTATCCCACACTGAAATGTTTTTTATTGAATAGTTTTCTCTATTTATTTTTTTCCTTGTCACACTCATATTTAAACAATATTAATGTTTTTTTTTATTGAATATTTTCTCTTTATTTTTCTTCTCACACTCATATTTAAACAATATTAATTTTTTATTATTATTACTTAAAATTAAAGTGAAATAAAACACACAATATAAAAATATATAAATTTATTAATTAAATAATACATTTTTTTTTCCTTAATATATAATATATTTACAAAAAACAATATCTATATACAATACAATAACAAAAAAAATATTTACAAATAATATTTATTTAACATATATAATGTCTGAGAATAATCTCCAACTAATTTTGATGGCCATTTGCTGCTGTCTGGGCCAGATGACCATCCAACACCTTGACCATTGGTACCCTTGGAGACGTTCTCCTGGAGCCATACCATCAGCTGCCTATGTGTTTCATTAGTTTTTACATTTAATTTAAAAATTAAATTATTTTCTTTAATTACCCGGTGCAAAGTTTCCAAAAAATTATATTGAGTAAAGTAGGCGGCCTCACAAACGGCCTTATCTATTGACCAATCGATTTCTTTGTAATTTAGAAAAATATTTTTTGCCGAGAAACATTGACTATGTCGATCGACCAATGACGGATCACCGTTGACCAATAATTTTTCCAAATAATACCGATTAAATGAATTTAATATTGGATAATGACTCTTTATAATTTGACGTAAAATATCGAGGCTAATATGAGACATATATTCCTTTTGGAAAATATTTTGCAGTTGTTCGATAAATATATCGTATTGAAGTTTTTTGGCAAAGATTTTTTTCATCAACCCGATGTTACATTTATCGCGCAAAGCTAGCCAATATATTGCACGGTCGGGAATCACGATTTTTTCCAGAATTTTGTCAATTAATTGAAAATTATCGTCAAAAATGGCTTTTTGAAGGAAATCTTCGTAAGTCTTTTGTGAAATTTTAACAAGTTCGTATTGCAATTGAATGTCTAAGTCGGCCATCGCGAACAACGGTAGAAAGACGAATGATGTCAACGTTTACTATATCGCGCTATTTATTTCGACTTAGAACTCCATGGGAGTGGTCGAACAAGTCGCTGCTTGTTGGAAATTATATCCCCACGGGATCGTGTCTGTGGTGACGTAATTTATTATGCGCTTGTCATCGTACGGACTGAGAGCCAATTTATTTTGTTTAATTGTATATAAATCGTGATGTTTGGAACGTATAAGTCTCTGCTCTTTAACCAGTGTGTTTTGATTAAATAGGCAATTCGTGAAATCTTCGAAAGTAATGTGTTTTACGGCTGATCGAGTAAGTCCTTTGATACGCATATTTGAGGGTTTTCCCTCGACTTTATACGAGTACATTTTAGCTCTGAGCCCGGCATACTCGGTAACTATTCTCCCACAGCTTTCATCTTTCATAAGACCTAGTACTTTTTTGTTGACGCGAGGCATACCGTACGCATTATCTTCGGGGTAGTCTGATGTATCAAACAGCTGGATGTCTCTCTTCATGCTCTCGTAAATGTCAATGTCCGTGAATTCGTATATTAAACTGTCAGTGTCCGTGTACAATAATTTAGCCTGATTGCCGAAATTTTGTTTAATATAATCGTAATGGAAATCGTAAAGTATAATTTTGGAAAGGTCCAGAATACTAAATCCAACATAAATCGGCTTGTTGAACTTAATTTTGAGTCTGTTCATCTCTACTATAACCATGTCTTCATCGAAAATTGTTAAACTGTGAAAATTTGGTTTCGCGATCAAATTTTTTGCCCCATATCGACCCTCCCATTGTGTGACCAGTTTAACGTCTTTATGTTTTCGCACATTTTCCATGGTTTTACCAAAGACAGAATTATTCATTAATTTATAGAAATTTTTCTCAAATTCGTTAGTCGCCTGTTTCCGTAAATCCGTATTTAAATTTATGTATTTTTGTAACCAAGCCGATTGGTTGAATTTAAGAATTTTGTGTACTTTAGTAATCTTTAATCCCCGCTCAATACACCGTTTCAATTGTCTGTAATGGATAACGTAACCGGTTTTCGAAAAAAGTGTTGTCAGTAATTTTGATTGTTTGCCTCCTGGGGGAACCATTTGTTCCGGGCACAGGGGTAAGTCTTTGTGGAGTTCATGAAGTTCGGGCGGGTACTCAATGTCCACTTCTAAAATATAACCGATTTCAGCATCATCTGCTAAATCGGTTATATTCAAGTTGTAGAATTGATCGACGGGTACCCACTCGAATCCCCCGGTTGGAAGGGGAAGAGACATCGCCGCGCCGTATAAGTTATTTACATCATAGTACATGATGTACTTATCGGGTTCGTCCGGATTGTATGCCTCACCCATGTACTTGTTGTTAGCCTTTGAGTACCGGTTCGACACTTGGGCTACGCCACCTCGGATTCCCTTCTCAATAATTAAAACTTTGTCAATGTCCGTCAGTAATTCTAATGTCTGTTTAGTAATTTTGAGCATGGAATCAAAGGCGAGACCGGGGGAGGTGTAATAATGTAAAGGCTCAAGACCGTAAGTTTTTAGACAATTTTCACGGAAATTTTCGAAAATATCAGCCAAAAGTAGAACGTCAGTTTTCAGGTACAAGTCCGAATATTCCCCCAAATTTTGAATGTTAAATGTATTCCAGACATTTGTAGCGTGCTCGTACTCGCTGTCTGAAATAGCTTCGTCAGTCAATTTACTATAAAAATCGTCTTTAGTCGGTAATGTTGTGTCATTTAATTTTTCCCACGAATTTAGATAATCGTAAGGAAAAACACCTTTCCTCGTCAAAAGGCGGAAGGTCTCCTCCGAATCACAATGAGATTTAGTGATTCTTTTTTGGCTGTCATCGAGGTAAGAGGCCAATTTTTCGATTTTGTCAGCCATAAACCGGAAAGAATCTATAAATCTCAATTTGATTCTGGTATCCTTTACGTCTTTTGTGAAGGAAATATATTTTTCCTTATTTATTGGTAAAAGTGAAATGTTGCCCTCAAATGACGTAGCCAAGTGACGTATGATTAAGTGACTGTCGTAAGAAGACAAGCAATGAAAAACGACCGGTATAACGTGACTGTCCGTATAATTTAAGTTACAAGAATTATGACAAGGCCCCCGGTAGACCGAATTTAGATGTGAATGATCCATAATTTTGATATCGAAACTGGTAAACGGTTTTTCGCAAATGTGACAAAATTTCGCGTTGTCATGTTCGAATTTTTGCGCGGCAGTCAAAGGCTCCATGGGCTTCGGGTGAGATAGGATGTTATTCACCTCGTCGGCAATATGTTCAAGTTCCCGGACGAACCACTCCTGGCAATCACTACCCCGATACAATTTAAAACGCGAGAGACTATCGTCATATGAACATTTAAGTTAATAGGCGACACTAAACGCAGTATGTTTTTGTACATTTTGAGTATTTAAATTTAGATCAGTGTTCTCGTCACACGGTTCCAAAATGCATTCAAAATCTGCATAAACGGCGAACGGTACCCTCTCTTTAAAACTATAATTTTTAAATTGTAAAAATTTTTCTTGCTCACTTGGTAGTTCTACTTTGCAAGTATTTGTTTTATAATTACAATATATTAAGTGATCATCTAAAAGACGCTGCTCTGTGAAATGATTAAGACAACGATTGCAAATGTATTTTTTAGTCTTATGTTTCGATATTTGTTTGGATAATAAGCGCGACATGTTTTTTATCCACGCAAAGGGATAAACAGGTGTCTCGTCGCCGTCGTTATCTTGAACCGAATTTGCCGGGGCCAATAGTAAATTTATAACTCGTTTGCTATCGTTTTTACTCAAGCATACCGGTAGGACCTCCTTCTTATCAATGCCATACACGTTAATTGCCAAGTTATTTAGACGCTCTAATTTTGGAATTTGTTTTAAAGTTATAGGAAATTCTATGCCGTTAAATTTTAATATGTCACGAAAATCGGGATATGACCAAATTCTATCTGCATGTGCTTTAGCTGGATGTAGAGCAGAGACTATGCTCCATAAAACACAATATTCATCATTATTTTTTACGTTAACAACACACGTTTTGTTTTTAATAAACTCGGGCATCTCGACGTACGTTGACGAGCCCACGGTAATCGGTGAATAATTATTTATATTTACACGTAACCCGATAATTTCCAACAAAGTCCAGCCGCTATTACGATGTTCAAAGTTTTCTAGTTTGCGTAGTATAGGCTGAACAACATTGTCTTCCCACCACTGTTTTATATTTGTACTGCGGTCAATAATTTCGTTTTTTGTCCCGAATGATTTTAAATCTACTTCCCCGTCATTTAATTTTACGAAATTTCCTTCAAAAACTAAATTTACTTTAATTAACGAGTCTTTTAAAGCATTCTTCGCTTTTATAGAAAAACTACGAAATGATTTTTTTAGAAACTGTTTAGGTTCCTTGAGACTAACGTTCACGATGATTCCCGACCGCACACGACTCTTGAAGCACGATTTCACATCTTGCCACACCAAATTCTTCTTGTTGGGACGCACTACCGAACCTCCGGACACTTTATTTTTAATTTTCAGTTGTTTTAGCTGTTCACGATAATATTTCAGCACCGCCAAATTGTTTTCCAAACGGAATATATTCTCGTTCTTATCAATCTTGTGAATTTTAATTTTGATGGCCTCGTTTAATACGCCGATATTTTTATTTATAATTTTGATATGTCTGTTGATCTCGTCATCGGTCTTCAACAGAGTCAACGATTTTTTGGTCAGTTTAATAATTTTACAGCTGACATCACACACGGTCTCGGCAACTGACATTTTGTATTTCAATAAAAAAAGTTTAACACGACTTTGAAAAGCAAACAAAACAATCACGTGCACTCGAACAAATTTCGAAAGCAAATGAGACCTTTTCACGAGTCCACAGGCTTTTATAGTCGACGCGTTCGGCTATTTCCGGTTATAACCGGTTATTTCCGGTTATATCCAGTTTTACATCAAAAGCCTCTGAAACGCTGGACAGATAAAGCCATTGCACAACATTATGCAACATTATGAAATATTTCATCACCCGCTAATCTACAAGTTCCCACGCTAGGACCACAGCTACATGTTGAAACTTGTTTAAAAGCCAGACAAAATTCCAAGAAAAGGGTAATAAATCATGTATTTGTTTACATAACGGTAATATAAACAACGCTTTGGTCACGTATTTTCCAAGAAATACATCTATATATCAATTTCCGAGAAAAAATTATGGCGCATACCGCCTTTGAAGTTTGTTTACATAACTGCTTAAAAGCCCGACAAAATTCCAAGAAAAAGGTAATAAATCATACATTTGTTTACATAACTGTAATAAAAACAACACCTGGACTGGAAATGGTGATGACGCCATCATTGTTTTCCAAGAACGTGAGCCATGCCAACCTCTACAATAAAAAATAGCTGCTATTATTTTTTCAAATAATTCAAATGTGAAATCCGTTTAAAACACCTTTCGGTGGAAACCCTGTATACGCATACTCTAATAATAGCATAAACTAACCTTACCCATCTCATATTTTATACGTAAATATTCAATTGTCAGCGTAATATTATTTTATGTGATAATAATGATATGATTAAAATTTGTTTACTTTATAGTCACGTTCTCATATGAAGCCGGAGAAATATGTTTATTACATTTAAAAATAAAACTTTCATGCATCCAAGAGAGTATCAAAGCAAACGCTAAAACTAATATAGTAGTAGCATCGCGCTGCTACCCCACACGCCGCGCCGGCACCGCGCTGCCGCCCCACGCGCCTGCACCCCGCTGCCCCCCACCGCTGCTTATGCACGCACCTGCTGCCACCTCTGACGTCACGCTCCTCGATGGCGACCTCCTGGTGGTCATTGCCGATGACGGACCCCGGCTTCTTCTTCTGCATTCCAGATACCCCCTCTGACACCCGCATCTTGCTGCCCCCTCGCACGCCTGCACCCCGCTGCCCCCCGCCGCTGCTCATGCGCGCACCTGGTGCCACCTTTGACGTCACACTCCTCGATGCCGACCTCCTGGTGGTCATTGCCGATGACGGACCCCGGCTTCTTCTTCTGCAATCCAGATCCCCCACCCCCGCACCCCACTGACACTTCTTCAGCGTGACCTTCGGATGGCGGCAGCCCGGTGGTCACCTTGAAGTGGCTTAGAAGCCCCACTGCTATACTAGTAGCCACTTTTAAATTGTCTTAAATTTTATTTGTAATAAAATATTGCTCTAATCGAGCAATATAAGTTTTCCACTTTTTACCACTAGATAACTCGAATTCACTAATTTTTTCTACGGACATTTTTACTTTATTTTCGTAGCCACTTGTAGCGTTCTTGCCGAGTGTATGCTATTAGATTGTATTTAAACGCGGTATTAATTTTTAAGACATTTATTTCAGGGCACACACAGCTATATATTTACAAGCAACAAAAAGGGTATTCTAATAAAAACATGAATAAACGTACAGAGCGCGACAAATATAAAGACATACATTAACTTACTAAGGGAGCAGAAGATAAAGAATTTTCATTTACCACAGGTTTGGCTAAAAATAAGTACCTTCGTGTTCGTAAACTACTTAACGTAGCGAAGCAAACGTACATTTAAAAAGTGCACTGTAGGAGGTACAGAAAATGTATTTAAAGATAGGCGACTTCATAGAAGCCTTGAACAAATTGTGTGGTTGGCCCCTGTTTTTCTGAGTTGTCTTAGTACTGAGTTGTATTAGTACTTAGTTGTCGACATAATAAATTGTCTAACAGAAGCTGTTACCTGGCAAGGACACGACGATGTTATGTAAGAGTGCTGACATTACTCTCAGCTGATTCTGATTCTGATTTTTCTTTTGATCTTATTTAAGATATAGAACGTTAAAATTACACTTATCTGTATTGTATGACATTTTTTAAAGTAGCATTCGCTCTGGAAATGGAAAATAGTAATTGAGTGCTTTTACCAGAATTATCCTCTTATAGATTTTATTTTTAATGGAAACTGTATTAGCAGAGTGGTATTAAGTAAATTGATACAAAAATATTCCACCTGTCGCTATCGTTACACTTTACTCGACTCGACTTTAGTGTGTCGATATAGCAGCAAGTGGTAACAATGATTTCCATACCAAGACAAAATAACATTACATTTTTCAAAAAATTTATAACATTATTGTCATTTTTCGGAATTATGCCGTGGTACAGCTTCAGCGAGAGGAGACTGGTTCGTAAAAAAATATTCAAATGCTACACCACAATCCTAGCCCTTCTACTCACAAGTTTTACTTTAGGGCTCCTCTATATTAGATACCAGCTATTTTATAAAGGTGTGCTTTCGAAAGAGAATGGGATAGAAATCCTGGACGACTTGACATTATTAATTACCAACTTAATAACTATTTTGGGTGCAGCCTTTTGGAACACGGACTCTTGGGAAAAATTATTCAGTACTATTCTTCTTTCAGTGGAACCCACCCTTGCAACAGTGAAGCACGTGTTTGTAATGCAACATGCTAAGGTGATATTTGTTATGATGAATCAGCACATAACTCTTATTATTGTGACATCGTTTCTCCTCTTTGATGTAAGATACGGACATTTGTTGACTCCATATTACTTGTCATCTTGTACTCTTGATTACTTAGTTTTTCTAATAGCATTTGCTGTCACCTACATAGCTGGTTTTGCTAAATACAAGTGCATGTGCTTAAATAATTTATTTAATAACTGCTACAATCCCAATGGCAACGTATACAAGACTCTGAAGATAGTAAAAATATTATATACAGAAATGGACAAAATCATACAAGCTTTCAACATAATTTTTGGGTGGCCTCTGCTGTTCCTGTGTTTTAATTTGTTTGTGAACATACTGAGTTGCTTGGTACAGGCTACGTGTCGTACTTTGGTCTACTCTGATCAAGTTTATACCATGGGAGCGGATATTGTTATAGTCAGCTTCATTTTCCTGCTTGATTCAGTGGTAAGTTGAATTTTTACCAGTTTCTAACAGGCAAGGATATGCCATGAGTATAATAATCCATTTTTCATTTTCCTGGTAACATTTAATACTCCGGTCGAATTACATCACAAAACCTGAAAAATCTGATAAAATTATTAGTAGATATTTTATTCACTTTATGACGGGCAAGGGTATGTAGAATGTTAATATCAAACTCGAAAGAAGTGGCAAATTGCAAATAAGTTTCAAAATTACATGTTTTTTCATTTTTTTTACTGTCCATGAAAATTTAGACGGCATATCGAATTATCTACAATTTAAGGTACCTGAAGTCATTTTCCACCTATTTGTTAACTGTAAAATAAAGGTCGAACGCGGAAAAATCAGTTTTCGACAACTGCGCATTATTATTGCAAAAAACGATGGATGTTGATGAAATTTATGGAAAAGACGGTCAATCCAAAGACCAACATGTGCGGCAAAGGTCGATTCAATTGATCTTGAAATTGCTGCTCCAGCTATTTGTTAATTAATTTCGTTCGTTTTTATGCAACTAACTGTTTAATTACCAAACGATATTTTTAAATGTAAATGTCGTAGATGTAGGTTCTAATTGATCCATAAAAACGTACTGAAAAAGAAAAGTTTCAAAAAATTGAAATTAAATTGTGTAACGAGACGACCCAGCAGTCAGAGCGAGGTCGAATCGAGAGACGAAGGGAACCTCAGTTTCCAATAAGATTGGCATGAGAGCGCATCGTCGCGCTAACTAATAAGTTTATGTATTAAAGTTTTGTTAAATATATGTAACTCTGTGCAAAATAAGCTCATTAAATCTAGCAGTGAATGTAGGATGTCGTCTTAGAGTCCTGAACCCACATATGTAACTACTCCAAGTGTTATATTGGCGCCCGACCGTAGGCCTTTGAGTGTAGAATTTTATTGGAACTGTTGGAAAGAGTACTTTGTGTCTCGACGATTTTGTATAACAGAAAAACGAAGACCAAGCTGTCGTTCTGTGTTTCCACGAGTGTGGGACGGCAAGAACAACGCGTGAAAATTTGTGAGTTTGTGTCTCTGGGAGGTTAGAGCGTCATAGCAGCAAATTCAACACAGAAGCTTACTTCAACGTTCGGAGGGAGTCAGGACCGGCTTTAGAATTTTGTCGCACCAAGGTGGTACTGATTTTGTTTAATTAAAAAATAACTGTAAGTACCTACCTGTAATTCAATCACGGATAATACCGTATTGGTTATGATCCCAGAACGTAACTTCCAGTACAGACAAGATGGCTTCCGTAACTCTTACTGATGAGCAATTTCAACAACTGTTAACTAGGCTAACGTTGTCAGGAGCATCTGCGCCAACGGTTACCGCTACTAGTACTGGAAATCTTGCAAATTGCTCTTCACGATTTGATGGATCAAAGAATAGTGACGTAAATGCTTTCATAGATGCGGTACAAATCTATAAGGAGTGCACACAAGTCTCAGATGAATTAAAAGGTTTACCGATGTTACTAGATGGATTTGCTGCTTCATCGTTTCAAGGGGTAAAGGTGACTCTTGCAACGTGGGAAGATGCTGTAAATTTGCTGAGATCTACATTTAGACCTATTAAAGCTCCGTATCGTGTGTATAGAGAACTATTTGCAGAAGAGCAGGGAAGAGGCGTGAAAACCGATGTGTTTGTCTATAAATGTCGCGCTATTCTTGCTCAGCTACCAAACGGTACACTAAATGAACAAACTCAACTCGACATGGTATACGGTCTCCTACATGTGAACATTCGTAAGAACATTCCTCGCGATAAACTGCAAACTTTTAGTGATTTATTAACTCAGGCAGGTTTAATCGAAGAGACTTTTATCGAACCAATTAATAAAACGGTTACTGAGAAAAGGTATGACGATAAGAAAAAGCCTCGATGTGATTTCTATAAAAATCTAGGTCACTACAAAGATCAGTGCCATAAGCTATCTGCAAAAAGTGTCAAATCTCCAGAGGATGATACAAGAAAGGAACGCATAAGTGAATCAACTTCTCGAGACTCGACTACCGCTACCACTGTGCCGCCTGCTGGTACCCAAGCGCTTACATGTTATGGTTGTGGTTTGCCTAGTTATATCAAATCGAACTGCCCGAAATGTAAAGGAACGACGGTACAAGCCGTGGAATTCTCGTGTGCAGACTTTAACCAAGAGGTGCTGTGCGAGACGGAAGTAAAATTGTCACCACAGGCTCGTCCGGTGTTAAATATCAACATACTTGGTTACAATGGAACAGGATTAGTAGATACAGCTGCGAAACAATGTGTAGCAGGTCATACGCTGTACAAAAATTTCAGAGATACTAATCAGCCTCTGACAGGTGCAAATGTAACTATGAAGTTGGCAGATGGTAGCACAAGGAATGATGAAGTACTTTTAGCCAGTGTAGAAGTACAACTTCAAGGTCGTGTAATCCCCACTACGTTTGTCATCCTACTCGATTCGAAAAACAGTACACTGCTGGGTATAGACTTTATTAAAGATGTGAAAATAGCTCTAAACTCTCCAGATGGTACATGGAAATTTACTGATGAACCTGAAACTATCTATGAACTCGGTTTCGAAGAGTCATTACCTACTGTAGAAGCGATTGCTTCTAATCTGGAAATGTTACGTAAGGAAGAAGGACACCTACTGACCTCTGAACAGCGTGCACAAGTAGTCAGTCTGCTTACAGAAAATGCTAATATTTTCAGTGCTGGGGGAGAACCAACCCCATTTGCTGAACATTCTATAAAAATAAAGGATCACCCTCCAATATCGTTACCACCTTATAGAATGTCGCCTGCTAGAAAAAAACTACTCCGGGTAGAACTAGAAAAGCTACTAAGTGACCACATCATCGAAGAAGCCGAAAGTTCTTGGGCATTCCCGGTCGTGTTAGTGCCGAAGAAAGGAGGAGGTATTCGTGTATGTGTGGACTATCAAAAATTAAATGCGGTTACAGTTACAGACTCATACCCTTTACCGAGAATCGATGATTTGTTACATGCCGCGAAGCATGGTATGTATATGTCTACGATTGATTTACGTGCGGGATATCACCAGATAGCCATCAGTGAATGTGACCGTGATAAGACTGCTTTTATTACACCTTTTGGGACGTACCGCTACCTGCGCATGCCGTTGGAGCTTAAGAACGGACCGGCTACTTTTCAAAGACTTATGGACATTCTGAGACGTGGTTTACGAGATGTCGGGGCAGTTGCATACCTAGATGATTTATTGGTGATATCAGCTTCGTTCGTAGAGCATCTTGAAGACTTGAGAAAAGTGTTTGATAAACTCCGACAGTTTAAACTGCGCGGGAACCGCGAGAAGTGCGTGTTCATTCGTCAAGAAGTTCGGTACCTAGGACATTTGCTAACACCGGAAGGTATATCGGTTGACCCTGAAAAGACTGCCGCAAAGTTACCGCCGCCGCGAAATAAGAAAGAGATACAGTCAGTACTACAAGCGTGCTCCTGGTATCGTCGATTTATAGAAAACTTTTCCGACATTGCCCGTCCGCTTAGTCAGCTTACAAAGAAGTGTGTACAACGGCGTTGGACTGAAGAACAACAACAATCTTTTGATACGTTAAAAAAGCTTTTAACCTCAGCACCTGTATAACGTCAAGTGATTACTCCACAAAATTTTCTGCCTCAAATTACCCCTTACTTGCTTAAAATGCATGAGGTTTGGCAGGATGCAAGAAGCGTCAATGAAAGTAACTGAGACCGCCATAAACACTATGCTGACATTGTCCGCCAGCAACCACCCGAGTACTCTATTGGACACAGAGTGTTAGTCACTCTCCATACTCATAGCGACAAATCCAAGGGGAAGATCTCAAAATTAGATCCCAAACGAGATGGTCCATTTGTAATCCTTAGACTTGTGTCTCCAACCAGTTATGAAATAGGAGATATCAATTGTCAACAACCCATTGGCGTTTATCATATCAGTGCCCTACGACATTACCAAGGTCCCGATGATTCACCAGTGTCTGGAATCCGAAGAAGAGGCAGACCTCCAAAGAAGAAAGAGAGCGTGGTTTCTTCTCGGGCCGAGAGCGAAGCACGAGGGGGAGACTGTAACGAGACGACCCTGCCCCACTCGCCAGCAGTCAGAGCGAGGTCGAATCGAGAAACGAGGGGAACCTGAGTTTCTAATAAGATTGGCATGAGAGCGCATCGTCGCGCTAACCAATAAGTTTATGTATTAAAGTTTTGTTAAATTATGTAACTGTGCAAAATAAGCTCATTAAATCTAGCAGTGAATGTAGAATTTCGTCTTAGAGTCCTGAACCCACATATATAACTACTCCAAGTGTTATAGTTGCCCTTTACAACTAACAAAGTAGAACGTGCAAAACAGCGTTATAAACAAATTGTCTCAGGGTCAGGCAAAAGCCGCTAGGGAAACCGCTCTTTTTTATTATATGGAGCTTATTTTTAAAGGTAATTTAAAAAAGAGAGATCACCTACGCTTCTTTGTTCCCAATATATCTTTTTTTATAACATTAATTGTTAATTAACTACTGAAAGTATCGGACCGGGATTTTAGAGACAATTAAAGAAAGAGTTAAACTTTTATTTTCAAAAACGTTTACATTGATAGTTCACCTAATAAACGCGTTAGCAGCAGTAAAAGTTAACGTTAATGAACGGCCTGCACGCAGGAGAAGTAACGCCAGGACCACGCACGCCCGTGAACGCTGCTCTCAGTGGCGCGCGATATTTTTACCTTCAACATTTCAAATTCGGGTTGGTCTAACTTGAGAACCGCTCGATCAATTTTGATAATTTTTTTAATTTAGGTATCTGGTCGAGACGAGTACAATACCGTCATAAAATGTATACATTGTCGGTATTAATCCGTCGCAAATTAACGTTAAATATTTATAAATTAAAAATATCCCTACAAGTTCTACTTCCGACTCCTATAAATATTATTTATTTCTCATATTTCATTTTTTTTGCTATTGAAGAATATGTATATTTTAAATATTTCAAGGGGATAGGAACAGGAAAAAAATACAAAGCGATAATGATTTATATTTTTAAAAATAAAATGTTTTATTCTTATAAAAACTTTGGTTTACTGTTATCCAATTCTACTTTTTTTGGCAGGAATGAATTCATTACCTTCTTCGTCTTGTAAAAAATCTGTCTTTTCAAAAATGCTTTCTCTAAATTCTTCGGTATCATCTGCAATTTCTCAGATATAGGTTTCTCTACGTTTTGGCACGATTGGCCATGGCAGAAAACACGGCTTGAAAGGTACGGAAATTTGCAAATATTGCCATGGCCAATCGTGCAAAGATATAGAGAAACCTATAGTCACTGAAACTGCAGATGATGCCGAAGAATCTACAGAGAGCATTTTTGAAGAGTCAGATTTCTTACAAGACGAAGAAGATGGTAATGAATTCATTTCTGCCAAAAAAGTAGAATATAAATAATTTTATTTTTAATTTTAATTTTTATTTAAAAGATAGATATTCTTCAATAAAGCAAAAAAATGAAGTGAGACAAAAATAATATTTATAGCAGTCAGAAGTACAATTTATATGGATATTTTTTATGAATAAATATTTAATGCTTAATGTGCAATGGAGTAATACCAACAATTTATACATTTTATGACGGCACTGTACACATCTCGACCAGACACCTAAAATTTAAAAAAATCATCAAAACTGATCGAGCGGTTCTCCAGATAGAGATTGGACCAAAATTGAAATGTTGAAGAAAAAAATATCGCTCGCCACGAGAAGGGCGCTCACGCGCGTGCTTGGGCCTGACGCTCCTTTCCCGTGCATACCTACCGTTCATTAACGTTAACATTTACTGCTGCTAACGCGCTTATTACAAGAACTATCTATATAAATTTTATTTTGAAAATAAATGTTTTACCCGTTCTATGTATTTAAAATCAGGTTCCGATAAGTCCAATAGTTAATTAACAATTAAAGTTATAAAAAAGTTATATTGGGAACAAAGAGGCGTAGGTGATTTCCCTTTTTTTAAATGACCGTAAAAATAAGTTAATTTTAATGCAAAAAGAGCGAATTCCCGAGCGATTTTTGCCTGACCCTAGGGCAATTTGTTTATAACAGAGAGTAGTAGGAAGTGGTCGATCGAGTACCCACGTATTTAGTAGCTCCCGTGTTAAATTAATCTAAATCTATTAATAATAATAGTAAGTGTTTTTATTAGTTGCAAAGTGCTTCCAAGACATTACTATAACAATGTTCTAATGCGAGTTTCATTTTATGAAGAGGTTCCACAATAAGCTTTTGCTATTTCTACGGTGCGTGGATCAATTGAACGAATTCTTAAAGCGATGGATTGAAAGTTAATATATCGGACTCTGCTAAATGTCGTAGAATCAACGCAAATGGTCTGGTAGGTTGCGGAGGTCCAGTAAATGGTTTCACTATTATTGTGCTGGTCTGACTGATTCAGATTTTAAAGTGATCCAGAAATTAAAAAACCTTTTATATGTTTATGATTCTTGTCATCGAAAATGCCAAGTTGTTGAAACAACGTCCTTAAACAGTAGCATCTCTAACATCGATGAAAGTATAACCGCTTTGAGGCGGGATTTTGATAAAGATACCCTTATCAATTTCGTTAAAGATTAATATTGATGATTTTTATAAGAGAATGAATGATACACTTTTATCATTCAAGGACAACTTGAATGATTCATTTATGAGGAAAGCACAAGAACTACAGGATTCCATAAGAATATCTCCAAATGTTGTTTCTGCCGGCAAAACTCAACCATCGGTATCGTATGCTTCAGTTTTAAAAAATCCTACTGATTCCAACGCAGTTATTATTAAATGTAAAGATACGTCTCAGTCGTACACCAGAACTAGATCTGATATTCATGTTGATTCTGTTTCTTCAAGAAAGTTACCAATTCATCTGGTTCATGTTTTGTTATAGGTCCAGAAATTCTTATTCTCGGGTTAATAGATCCAAGTTCCTTGATCTCATAGTTAGTACCTAGTTTATTATCAGCTGTTTCAACTTCACAATTTCTTCTTTACTAGAACACCCAGCCACAATACCACGAGACACGAAGACTTGTTTCTATCGGATTTATATTTTTTATGTTTGTTTGCGTAAGCTTCTTAGCAGCAGCTGCGATGCAAATATAAATATAAAAAATGAACTAAGGGGAGTAAAGAAAATATATCTAGAGGTGAACGAACTCATACACATCTTTAACGCATTATTTGGTTTGCATGTATTGTCTCTTTGTGTCAATCTGGTTGTGGAAATACTAAAGCCGTTTGCTAGAAGTCATCAACTATAATTATATGCTTTTGAGGAGTGCTTGGGTCACCATCTTGCTGGTGCTTCAGTCAATGACTTTTTTTATGAAGCTTATTTCGTTGGATTCATGCCAGTCTCACTGACAATAAATTTTGACAATCTTTAAATGTGTCTTTTGGTGTACAACAAGGAAATACAATAGGGCCGTTATTATATCCTACTTGTAGTATAAATGTTATTAAATCTCTGTAAGCATCATATTTTACTGTCTCAGTCCTTCCGAAGCAGTTCGTTCTAATATTAAGATTAATAACGAATGATCTTACTTCTCTTTTACTCTTTATTAAGGTATCAAATGAAGTCAAACAACAATGTTTGATACCAGGAATTTAGGTCTGCAAATGGCATCCAATCTTACAGACAAGATTGCTAACTGCTGGTACTGCGGAAAACAACTACTCTATGAGCAACATGCCCCGACTATTATTCGATTACACCAAGCTAATACCACAGACAATATAGGAATCGGTCATTTGAGAAAACCCACGTCAGAGAAACTACATTTTGAGAAAATCAATAAAAACTGTTTATTTTGTTTTGGTATTTCGGAAAATTAAAATTCTTCTCTAGTCATTTAAAGTGATATCTGCACACTAAGATAGATAAAATAATTGGAGATTTATAAAAAAATGTACATTAAATTTTGTGACTTGTGAGGTTTCTTTATGAAATATTACTTCAAAAATACAAAATGTTTTCATAATATATTGATATATTGTATATAAGAGATAACACAAGACAACTACCAATATTTTAAAGGTCTTCCTTCGCATTTGTGGTTGGCCATTCATAATAGTTATGTAAAAACTCCTAATATTTTTTTTGATCGTCTGGTAAATTTTAATTTTTTTGAGATTTTCCATTTTCTTTACATTAATACACGCTTTACAGGATAGGCACTGTCATTTGGCAAATTCTCTATTAGTAGCAGATATTTTAAATTCATGCCGTACAAGTCCAGCGATGATTTTGCAACAATTCAGCGACACTTCATCAGAGGACGTCATGATGTTTAACTGGTGTAGGGTATAATATTTACAACGTGTTCGTATTGCGCAAACTCGTGAGGAAATGGGTTAATTCATAGACAAAGAGCCCACATGTCTCAGACTAGTGAGCTTTCTCAAATAAACGCTATTTTGAGTCGGTTGTAATTTATTACTGAATGTCTAGACATGTGGGGTTTCTTAATAGAACGATGTGAATACATTAAAAAGTGACGTTTTCGTAATTAACTGCGATTGTATAAAATGTTGACATGTTTCTCAAATGACTGATTCATAGCTTATCACCTCAGACCGTGATTTAAAAGCTGGAAATTGACAACCTAAAAAGGATGCAGCAGGGTCTTGTTAGTCGGCATGCAGCAATAAAATCTAGGGTGGTAACTCTTCTAATCGGTAATAGGAGGCAGTTTTAGGGTGGCTTTGTTGTCAAACAATAATTGCCAAATAAATTTAATGCATTTAATTATGTAATCGAAGAGTTATATGGAACTTATCTTTTGTTTGGAAATGACATTTGTGTTAAATGCTAAATAAAATAAATCAAGTTAGAATTAAAGCTCTGAATGAAAATAAAATGTAACTGGCTTTACACAAAAAAAAAATTAAAAAAACTAAATAAATGTAAATCTAGCAAAAAAAAGTGTGGGTAGGTTTTTGTATTTCGGGTGGATCGGTGGAACGAGGGTAGCGAATATATTCCACAAAAGGGGTTGGCCGATAGCTTCAGTGGAGCCGGAGTGGGTCTACAGCTAAAAGAATGTTATGAAGGGGCCACCCGTTTTTGCAACCCCGGATGTTAAGTTTACCCAATGCGGTGGTCTTTATTCGCTACGGTGCCTTCAATATTAATACACCTATAAAACAAAAAACAGGAAAAAGGCAGGTCCTCTAGAATGAAACTACTTTAAAATATACTCATATATTGTATCAGAGTATACATGTGATCGGATCACTTTATTATAGTTTGCGGAATGCACCAGACGTCGAGCGGATCAACGTCGATCAAGTTCCATGGCTAGTGTACAATTCGTGCCTACTGATCTGGTAACCAGTATTGTTTTGGGTCTTATACGTTAAATGTCACTTCAGCAAATATATCAAATATAAACAAAACAAATATGTATAAATCTGGCAGATTGAGAAAAGCCAAGTAAAAAAAATATTTCCCTTTACTACAGCGCTGTACCAGAGGTTTACACAGGTAGTAAAAATGTATATGTTCGATGGATTATATATGGCACTTGTAAAAGGCGTGACAAAAAAACAAATTAGTAACCAATGCCAGTAACGGGTACCAAATACGATGAGACCAAAAAAGAAAAGGAGGGAAAAAAAGGAAAAAGAAAAAAAGGCCTGAAAAAGAAGAGATAAATGTTCAACATATCTGCAATTCAAAGTGAGAATGTGACCACATGTTGATCCTAACCTCACTACCTACCTAGGTTGTTGATCGGCCTTAAAGTGAAAATTTCTCAGTTCTTCGATATGGGCATTAAAATCCAACTACTAAGGCTTAGAAAAATACCAAAAACATTTATTTTGCCCAGATATTTCTTCCAAAAATCCGCAATTCGCGTACAGCACAAAACGTGGCTCGAAATATCTATCGAAAAAGAAAGAGAGAGAAAACTTCCGACCATTCGACCAATTCCTTTCTCAGTTGTCTAGGGGAATTTTAGATCAACCTGTTGGTACGACGATCAAGGAACATGACAACTGGTGGATAACAACTGACAGCTATTTTCAAACCAAAACAGACTGAGGTTAGTATTTATTTACTTAATTGGATGGAGATTTTTATCAAGTTTTACTTGCAGATAATATGACGACGCTTATATATAGATGGTTTCCCGAATATTTACATGATTCTACCCTAGGAATAAGGTATCTACATAGCCTGTACCACCTATATCAATACTTTCACAAAAAGAAGTTCTAATCAGAAACCAAGAAAGAAGATTGGTTGGTTCTTAGTACCTGAAAGAGTTTAACTAGCTGTATGTCAAATTGAGTGGTCTCCTTTCACTATTGTACTACGAATCACACTAGACGTTATGTGCCTAACGATACTAAAGGTAAAGTAANGGTGTCTAGGTCTTTTGTGTTTGTCGGTCACGTCGGGTACGTAGTCAACGGCTTGCCTGAGGAGGGGATTGTCATGTCTAGCGGCTACGTCAAATCGTTTCTCCGCGTTTTGTCTTATTGTCTGTGTAGCGTTTGTGTATTGTAAGTCTCGTAATATGTCAGTGTTTCTTACGTACCAGGGCGCGTCGTTGGCCGTGCGGAGGGCTAAGTTTTCCACAGCCGGTAATGACTTTAAGTGGCTTTTTGCCGCGTGACCCCACGCCATGGAGGCGTAGGTCAGCTGCGGTTGAAGTACCACTGATGCGTTTAAGTGGACTGTGAGCAAATGGTAGCGATATTAAACTAATAGCAAAAACAACAAATCAAAAGAAAAAAAATAATTAAAAACATACCCAACTGGATGAAGGGCTATGCGATGATAATGCCGGTGAGGGAGAGAGAGGAGGGAGAAAAAATGGGAATTATCAAGGGTCACTATTTTCTATTTGAATATAAACTATATAACCAACTATCGCACGACCGCCGAGGAATCATAAACTCTACTCTCNCTTACCCAACTGGATGAAGGGCTATGCGATGATAATGCCGGTGAGGGAGAGAGAGGAGGGAGAAAAAATGGGAATTATCAAGGGTCACTATTTTCTATTTGAATATAAACTATATAACCAACTATCGCACGATCGCCGAGGAATCATAAACTCTACTCTTGTATCGAACGCGTGTCTCCCCAAATCAATATTTTTACAAAAACTTTTAAGATAAGAATTAATATAAACGGTACATGAAGTGACTTCTACCAATAATAGCTTTAATTAAAAGAAAAGGAATTTAATTATTTACAACGGCTCAAACATTCTCCCGCTCCCCTGAAATATTAATTTCAGTCTCCAGGATGACCATAATCCATTAATTAAAAGGTAGTTGACGTGTAAAGTATACTATTCAATATAATACCTTAAATTTATCTAAGAGAAAGAAATGAAAACTTAATCTAAATTAGCTAGCTAATGAAACAAATACTACAAATAATTAATAATATTCACTTATTGTGTGGGAAGTGGACAAACCTTAACTACAGGACGCTTGAACAGTCCTGTTTTAGTTTTAACAGCGACTACTCTAATAACTCCGTCTTTGTTTGGAAATGTTTCCTCTATAATACCAAGAGGCCACTGCATTGGTGGTATTCCATCATATTTTATCACCACTACAGTACCTGGTTTCATAGGTTCGGTAGTTTGATTCCAACGATTTCGTGTTTGCAGAGTAGTTAGATACTTCACGTGCCATCGACGCCAATAATCCTGAACCATCCCATCAATTAATTGGAATCTACTTAAGCGATTCAGAGGTTCCTTAGTCAGGTCTGGCGTAGGTAAATTTTGAAGAGGAGTTAAATTTAAAAAATGAGCGGGTGTGAAAACCAGTGGCTCAGCTGGGTCAGAGCTGAGAACACAGAGTGGCCGCGAGTTGAATAAGGCTTCTATTTGAACTAAAAAAGTAACAAATTCCTCATATTACAGTATTTGGGAACCAATAATTTTGTAAAGATGTGTTTTCATTGATTTGACATTAGCTTCCCATATACCACCAAAATGAGGAGCTGATGGTGAATTAAACTTCCATTCTATTTTTCGGAAGGATAATTCCTTAGCAAATTGAACTTTGTAGTCTCTAGAATTAATTAAATTATATAACTCATCTAAGATGTTTTTTGCTCCAATGAAATTTGTACCGCAGTCTGAGTGGATTACAGCACAGGGTCCTCGACGTGATAGAAAGCGTTTTAAAGCTTGAATAAAGTTAGCAGTGCTCAGATCTGATACAAGCTCTAGATGAAGAGCCTTTGTCACAAGACAAATAAATAAACAAATATAGGCTTTCTGAGTCACTGCCCCTCTCCCACGACTCAAGGTAATAGTTACTGGATCCGCATAATCCACACCTGTAATAGCAAAAGCCTTAGCTTGCTGTACGCTACAGGAAGGTAAATCTGCCATTAGCGGATATGTGGGTTTTGGTCTAAATCTAAAGCAAAGATTGCAAGATTGTATCCGTTTCCGAACTATACCTCTCGCTGCTAAAATCCAATACCGTTGACGCAACAATGTCAAAACTAAATGTGGGCCAGTATGTAAATTTGTTCGATGATAGTAATCAATTAATAAATTCACAAAATGATCATTTTTAGGTAGCATGTTTGGATGTTGCTTCTCAAAATCTAATTGTGAGTTACGCAACCGACCTCCCACACGTAATATTCCGTCTTTTAGAAACGGTCTTAATTTTCGCAATGAAGAAGAGCATTCTTTACCAGATTTCAGAAGATTGATTTCTGTTGCAAAGTGTCGAGATTGAATTAATTTTATTAAATATTCTTCAGCGTTGGCTAAATCCGATGCCGATATAAGATCATTATTAGGTAAAATTTTGCAAAATCGAAATACGTATACTACTATGTGAAGCATTTTTAACCAAGAGGACCTTTGAAAAATGAATGTATTATATAAACTATCCGTATCAGAATTACTTAAATTCGTTAATGCAACAACCGTTCTTTCATCATCTACAAAATAATTTTCAGAAAGAGATTCTATAGGCCAACAGTTTTCATCTAAATTAAGCCAGGTTGGGCCAGACACACTAACTCTATCGGCTGGGTTTTCAGTTCCACTAATATGATACCAATGGGAGGGAGAAACTAATTCTTGAATTTTAGCTACTCTATTGGCTACGAATGTTTTCCATTTATGGGGTGGAGCGCAAATCCAACTAAGAACAATGTTAGAATCGGTAAAAGCAAAAACGCTTCCTATATGTATCTGCTGACTATAAGTATTTATTACAAAATGTGACATTTTAGCTAATAAATAAGCCGCGCATAATTCTAAGCGAGGAATGGACACGACCTTTAAAGGAGATACCTTCGATTTTGCGCAAATTAATGAAACTCTGACATTATTATTAGTTACTATTTTTGCATAGAGGACGGCAGCATATGCCTTCTGTGACGCATCTGCGAAACCTACTAAAGTAATACTACTATTTTTTGAAATACCCAAATGGCGTGAAATTTGAAAATTGGCTAATGAAGGCAGTTCATTTCTATATTGTGACCACATATTAACAATATGCGAAGGAGGGAGCTCGTCCCAGCCTAATTTAAGACACCATAATTCTTTTATTAATAATTTCGCAGAGTATTACCGCTGATAAAATACCTAATGGGTCGAAATTTCTGGCTATTGTCGATTTCGTTTAGAACATATAAGGTCTTGTACTATATTTACCTGAAACGTTACGACATCAAGTTGGGGATGCCATTGTAAACCAAGAACTTCCAGATAATCAGTTTCAAATTGTTTGATTTGAGAAGCCTGAATGTCCTC
This sequence comes from Anoplophora glabripennis, assembly GCF_000390285.2. Lineage (NCBI taxonomy): Eukaryota > Metazoa > Arthropoda > Insecta > Coleoptera > Cerambycidae > Anoplophora > Anoplophora glabripennis. The sequence continues at coordinate 131,743 of NW_019416873.1, forward strand.
AGGAATATCCAATAATAATTCAGGAGAATTCGATGACCATTTAACTAAACTAAAACCGCCTGCATTAAATAAATGGATCATTTCGTTTATTAAATTTTTTGCTTCAGATAAGTTCGAAACACTAGCTACATAATCATCCATGTACATATCACGTGCTACTACTTTCGAGGCTATTGGATAATTTTCAGTTTCATCGTTGGCAAGTTGGTGAACAGTTCGCAAAGCTAAGAAAGGACTCGATTTGACTCCAAATGTGACGGTATTTAACTGATACGTTAATACGGTTCCTTTGAAGAAAATCTCTATAAAATCTGCTGGTATTTTCGATGTTCGGGGAATAAATTTATTTGTCTATACATCTGTCGTATATCAGCGGTCAAAGCAATCTCAAACAATCGAAAATTTAATAACATTGTGAACACATCGGATTGTAATTTTGGTCCAGTAAACAACAAATCATTTAAAGAAAACGTTGAATTCGTTTTTGAACTAGCGTCAAATACCACTCTTACCGGTGTACTAGCGCTTTCTGATTTAAATATACAATGATGTGGTATATAATAACTAGGAGTACTAATATCATTATTGCTTAATTTAGACATGTGATTTTGCATCAAATAATCTTGTATAACTTCATTATAACTATTGCGCAAAGCTATGGATGAATCTAATTTTTTTTCTAAATTGAGAAACCTTCTATATGCCATTGAATATGAATCTCCCAAATTAGACGGGCTTGAGTTAAATGGTAGTGCTACAGTATATCTACCTTGGCTATCTCTAGTATGAGTAGAAACAAAAATCTTTTCACATTCTGAGTCTTCTTTATTAAGAATCGAAGGCCCAGGAATCTCTTCAATCTCCCAAAAGTTTTTTAGTATTTTTTCTAAAGACGGTTCTAAAGTATTACAAAATGTCTGAACATTTTGCGAGAGTTGCGTCGCGGGCACCTTTCCCATGACTATATATCCTAAACTAGTCTCTAATGCTATAGGTGTACGAGGATCACCAGTAATTTTTCTATGTTCTAAAACAAGTGAAAATATTTCTGCGCCGAGAATACAATCAATTTCACCGGGTTTATTAAAGTGATCATCGGCTAAAGGTAAATTAGAAAGATGAGTGAGAAACTCAGACTGAATAGGCAAGTTTGGTAACTCGCCCGTAATTTTTTCAATAACTAAAGCGTCTACGCTATATTTTTTATTAGAATCTAAACGAGAAGCTATAACAAAATTGGTTTTCGCCTTTATTTGATTAGAAACTAACCCAATTCCTACTACAGAAGTGTGATAATTTTGCATAGGTAAGTTTAAGCGTTTCGCACTTTTGCACGTTATAAAATTTGCTTGACTTGCAGAATCAAGCAGGCACCTAATTTTATGAACTTGGCTATACCTATCCAGAACGTTAACAGATACCGTGGATAATAACACCGTGGTAGCACAACTAAATTTCGAAACATTAGTAGAGCAAAGACTATGTATAGAGCCACTAGGTATAGGATTGGCCGTGGTATTATCAGCTAAAGAAGAATTATTGTCTACAGGAGGAAGAACAATATTTTCAAAATGAAGTAACGAATGATGACGTCGATGGCAAGTCGAGCAATTAATTTTTGATTTACAATCAATGATTCGATGAGTCGATAAACAATTCAAACACAATCGGTGCGTTTTAACTAACTCGTATCTTTCTTTAGGGGAACATTTCAAAAAACGCGAACAACGATTAATTCCATGGTCAGTCTGATAACAAAGAACACATTTTTTGTTTGAATCTGCTTTATTGACTACAAATGAGTGTGTAAATTTATTTTTGGATTTAATTTCAGGTTTACTACTACCAAGTTTACTTAAAACGGACAAACCTTTCCCCGATGTATTTAATATCTTAGTTCTAGATTTTATAAAACTAATTATTTCAGAATAAGTTGGCAAAGCCGTTTTATCTTGCCTAAACATTTCAAAACAATCCCTTGTTTCAGGGTTGAGTTTTGATAGAGCTATATAAGATAAGGTAAAATCAAATAAATCCGGAATTCCAACCTTTTTAAGCGCTGCAACAGATGCGTCAAAAGTTTCGACAAAAGAATTCAAGTTAGTGAGAGATTCAGTTGATATAACCTTAAATTCCATTATAGTCTGTAAATACGATGAAGCTAATTGCCTTTTATCCTGGTATTTTTCCACTAATGCTGACCAAATGACATCATAATTATCTCCTCTTGGAGGAATACCAGAACAAACTGTCAAAGCACTATCAGATAATTTACCAATTAGAAAATGAACCTTATCAACAGAAGTTAAATCCTTATTATCGTGAATAAGATTTTTAAAACATTCGTAAAAAACCGGCCATTCTTTTATATTACCACAGAAGCTGGGCAATTCTATGTTTGGTAATCGAGATAACGATTTACTGGGAACCGTTTCATTATGAGCCGTTTGAGGTCTTTCCGGTTTACTAATAATAACCTTTTCAGCTACAGCTTGAATATGGCAATATAATTCATCAACACTATCTAATACAGCAAAATTTGGAGTAAATTCTCCATCTATCTCTAAGGAAACTTGATTTATTTCATCAACAATTTGCTCGAAATCTCGCTTAGTTTGTTCTAAAGATTTATATCTAATTTTAAAATTGTTTAAATCAACTTCGGTACTAACTTTTCGACTAGCCTCGTATAACTGTTGCAGTCGCCTAAAAAGTGTTTCCTTTTTTGCAGTTAAGGCTTTCAATTGTCTCTCCTTTTTCTCCGACATTCTCTAATTTACTAATATCTACTAGTGATACAATTAAGCGTACTAAACTCGTCAACTATGAAATAATTCAGAAATATTTTCCAAATTGTCTAAAGAATAAATCTCGGAAATTCACTACTAAACTAATTAAACTAAATTAAGCAATTTGAATCCGGGAGAAGGCACCAATAAAAATGTTGCGTTTAAGTGGACTGTGAGCAAATGGTAGCGATATTAAACTAATAGCAAAAGCAACAAATCAAAAGAAAAAAAATTAAAAACTTACCCAACTGGATGAAGGGCTATGCGATGATAATGCCGGTGAGAGAGAGAGAGGAGGGAGAAAAAATGGGAATTATCAAGGGTCACTATTTTCTATTTGAATATAAACTATATAACCAACTATCGCACGACCGCCGAGGAATCATAAACTCTACTCTCGTATCGAACGCGTGTCTCCCCAAATCAATATTTTTACAAAAACTTTTAAGATAAGAATTAATATAAACGGTACATGAAGTGACCTCTACCAATAATAGCTTTAATTAAAAGAAAAGGAATTTAATTATTTACAACAGCTCAAACAACCACCTTGATAAGCGTTCGCTTATTCCTTAAACTGAGGGTGTTTCCACCTTTGAGTAAGGGATAGAACCTAGCCCTGGTGGACTTCGCTCGCCCCACCATCTCCACGATGTGCGGTTTCCACGTGACACGCTGGTCCATCGTCACGCCCAGGTATCGTGTTTGTCGATTCCAGGAGATGGGTTCCTGGGATAGTGTCAGTCTGTCGAGGTTTTGTGGGATTTTTCGTTTGGTAAAAAGGATAGCCGAACTTTTGTTGGGATTAATTTTGACTTTCCACCTGTTGCACCAGGTTTCAAGTTGGTCTAAGGAGTTTTGGAGGAGGGAGACGGAATATCTAGGATCTACGGATTGGGATGTGATTGTCAGGTCGTCGGCGTATAAGTATATGTTGGTGTTGGGGGGATGTGGGATGTCGGAGTTGTAAATGGTGTATAGGTGTGGGGACAGGACGGTGCCCTGGGGGACACCGGCCTCCATGGGACGGGTGGTGGAAAGGGAATCTTGGATTTGGATGCGGAATTTTCGGTGGTGTAGGTAGGATTTTATGAGTTTGGTAAAGGATATGGGATATTGGTTGGTGAGCATTTTCATCAGTAGGCCTTCATGCCAAACCGTATCGAAGGCCTTTGCGACGTCCAGGAAGACAGCACCAGTGTACTGTCCCCTGTTGAAGGCCGCCGTGATGTGCTCGGTAAGGCGAAGGATTTGGAGTTCAGTGGAGTGATTGGGTCGGAAGGCGAACTGCTCGTCTGGAATGACTTGCAGTTCTTGGGAGTGGGTTCTTAGACGGGTTAGGATAATTTTTTCTACCACTTTGCTCATAGCCGGGAGCAGGCTAATGGGCCGGTAGTTGGATGGGATGGTGTGATCTTTGTTGGGTTTTGGGATAAGGATTATGTTTGCTGTTTTCCAGCGGGTAGGGAAGTGTCTTAGTCTGAGTGTCGCGTTTGTTATGTTTAGTAGGGCCATGAGGCCCTTGTGTGGTAGTCGTTTAAGTGTCGTGTTATGTATATTGTCGGGTCCGGGGGCTTTTCTGTTTTTAAGTCTGCGTATTGTCAGTCTTAGTTCGTCAGGTGTTGCGGGGGGGATTATGTCATTGTCTGGCTCTCTGTCGACGCGTCGGGCCGCGCGCTCAGCCACTATCTCGAATTCCTCGTCTTCGTCGGGCAGCTGAGGCAGTCTACACTGCAGTTCCAGGCTATCGGCGAAAGCCTCGGCCTTTTCCTGGTTCGTGTAAACCACCCCCACACTACCGTGGATTGGAGGAATTTTACGGCGAGCGGTCTGTCGCAGGGCCCTCTGCGTTTTCCAGAGGCTGTTGTCTTGTGGATCCAGCGACTCCAGGTGCCTAGCCCAGTTATCCTGGGCCAGTTCATCCAGAGCCGCCTTCACCCGTCTGTTAAGTACGTTTAAGTCATGTCTGTGTCGGGGGAGGCGGGTGCGGGTGGCAAGCCGTTTCGCACGTCGTCTGTCACGTATTAAGTTTTTTATGTCATCGGGGAGGGTGCCCCGGGGGTTTGTCAGTCGGGGGACAATAGTCTCCGTCGTAGTCTGAGTCAGGGCGTTTTTAATGTCAGTCTCAAGGGAGAGGATTGCCGCCTCCAGATCATGGGTGGTTTCGATGACTGGGAGCGCCATGTTTCCTTGCATTACTGTTCGGAAACGCTCCCAGTCAGTGAACCTCCTCGTGAAGGTGCCTTCATATCTCTGTCTTCGCCCCAGATCCAGAAATATTGGATTGTGGGCGGAAGACCCTTCGTATTGGGTGGATATTTGGGCATTTAACGGTATAGATTTTAAGAGGGCAATGTCGATAACGTCGGGGCGTCCTACGGGTCCGTAATGTGTCGGTTCTGTCGGTCCGAGTATAGTCAAGTCGTCGTGTCTGTCTTGGTAATTCAGCAGGACGCGACCTCTTGTGGTCGTCGTCCCGCTGTGCCATATGGGGGACTTCGCGTTGAAGTCCCCGATGGCAATTGTCTGGGGCCAGGAAAGGATTTTGTCTAAGTCATTGTCAAGTAGTGGTAGTCTGGGTGGGTGGTAACAGGACACCACCGCAACGTCTCCATGCCGTAGCGATCTCACCGCTATCGCCACGGCCTCTGTGTTTTGAGTTTGGAGCCGCTGCAGCGGATAGTGGTCGATGCACTTCTTTACTATGAGTGCAACACCACCCCCGTTACGGTTTCTGTCATGTCTGTATATGTCATAGTCAGGGATGGAGGTACGGGATGCCTCGCTGAGGTAGGTCTCCTGGACAGCCATAACGTCTATGTTTAGACGGTTCAAGATGTCCACGAGTTCCGTTTTTTTGGCCCGGAACCCGTCAAGGTTCCAGGACGAAATTCTCAGCGAGGAGGGTTGGGAGGGCCGACGAGCCATTAGAAGTCGAATAATTTTTGCATATTCGACACCATGGTCGTCAGCTGGACGCAGAAGTCCTGAAGACGCTTTGTTGCGTCAATCAGGGCCGCCGCGCCCGGTTGGGAGGGTGTCGTGTCTGTGTGTGCGTGTGGTGAGGTGTTGTGTTTTTGTTTTTGTGTGTTTTGTGTTTTTCTGGTCATGTCAGCGTATGTGCGTCCTGGGGTTGTGTTTGGGGTGGGTAGGAGGGGCTGTCTGTGTGTTTGTGTAGTGTTTTGTGTCGTGTGTGTGTCTGTGTTTTGTGTTTTTGTGTTTTTAGCTTTGGGGTACTGAGGGCACCCCATATAGCTGGCGGGGTGTGGCCCGGCGCAATTTGCACACCTGGCGGGCGTGTCTTTGGCCTTTTTGCATACGTGCGTGCTGTGGTTTTCGCCACATTTTACGCACTTTGGCTCAGCTGTGCACCGGGTCTGGCCGTGGCCGAACCGCTGGCACCGGTGGCACTGTGTGGCAACCCGCTGCTTTCGCTGCAGCTCTACTCGAACCACGAGCGAGCAGCAGCGGGTTACCTTCAGGATGTCCTCCTGGTCCTGTGGGGCCTGAACTAGGACCAGGGGCATTTCCTGTTTATTTTGACGGCTCGCCATGCGGTGCACTATTGCGCCGGGGAACCCTTGTCTTGCGAGGTCGAGTTGGACCTCACTTGGCGAAACACCCGCAGGTATTCCGCGTATCACCACCCTCAGCGTTTTTTCTTCGCTGAGGGTGAAGGTGTGGTACTCCTCGCCTTTGTCTGTCAGTGTCTTTGTCAATAGTCTGTGGTCATTAGGTGTGTTTGGGTATATGGCTATACCGTCTTTAGTCAATTTGGCTTTTGTGTAGTTAATGTTAAGTGTCGTGAGTATTTTTTGTACTTGCGTCCACCGTTCTTGCTTTCGCAAGATTACCGGGGGGACTTGTTTGGTTTTGTCTGTCTGTTTTTGTGTGTTTTGTGGGGTGTTTTGTAGGGCGCTTGTGGAGAGTTTAGGTGTCGGGGGGCGCGTTTGTGGTCGTGTTTTGTTTGTTTCGTCTGATTTTTTATGTCTTGGGGCTTCGTCCTCGCTAGAGGTTGCCGCCGTGTTTTTTGCGTTTCTCTGTGCGTGTGTGTGCGGGGTATGTGTGTGGGAGGGGGGGGTGTGCCTGTCTGGGGTATATTGTCTGTCATTTGTTTGCTGATGAGTTTGTCGAGTTTTTGGTGTAATTTAGTGGTGTTTTCGTCCGAAATGCTGCTTAATAACTGCTACAGTTCAAATGTTAATGTAAATAGTACAGTGCAGAAAGTAAGAAGGTTATACATAGAGATGGACAAAGTCATACAAGCTTTCAACACAATGTTTGGGTGGCCTCTGTTGAGACATACCCCCACTGATGACAAAAGCACAAAGGAGGGCCTGGAGACAGAAGGAAAGAATTAGATTGTCAACAATTAATAAATAGAAGCATTTTTTATTTTTTTCGTTTATTTACAAATGTTTAACGATTTTAATATTCAAGGGGTTTGCCGCCGCCGCCAGTGCTGTAACCACAACTGCCGTCGCATTTTAATTTTAAATATCTTTGCTTTGTATAATAATATCAATAAAAAATACATTCAAATTTTAATGTGTTTCATTTTAAATAGGTTTGTTAGTGAAAATTTGACTAGAAACTACTATTATTAGAAATTTAAGGCAAACTTAGTAATATTTTAATAAAAATATAAGGAATAAATTCTAGTATTATGGCACTTTCTAATGAGAAGTATATGATTCTTAATAAAATAGAATTCGAGACAAAAGAGGGAACCACACAAGAGGAAAATAACATCTTTTTTTTGTCGCTTATTTTTTTTACATTTTTCGAAATTACATATCTAACTGAGTTCGATAGTACATATTTTCACCTCCCGTCCTTATGTAAAATTCTCCGCTACCACCACTAGTGACTTACAAAATAATCGTAATAGTATATTATGCAACAAGTTTTATAAACGGCACTTTAGTAACGAGTTTGTTTAGGCACGAGCGGAGCGAGTGTTTAATAAACGAGTGACTAGAGGAGTTTATAAAACAAGTTGTATACTATACTTTTTCTACGTCCAAGACAACAATGAATATTGAAACGTTTACGTGTCTTTTATTAAATCTGCAACATTAATCGTAACATAAACATGTATGTAATATAATCTTACTAAATTAACTTATTTAGGTAAATATACATTAACAGTTAAATTAGAAAAATTACTACAGTTATTGAAAGAAACCATTGACGTTCCCGAGTTTTTTCCATCAAACTGTTTTATTTGATTGGAACTCGAAATAACAGTATTTTCAGAGCTATTATTGCAATCCAAACTTACTGCTTCATTGTTGTCAAAATTTATGTTTATACTTTCAGCAATGTCAAATTCAGCAATATCAAAGTTAGAATTATTGTTGGTATTTCTGATAGGACCTTCCGAAGTTTCAATTATATTTTCCGTGTTTTCAATGGAATTTATAATTTTGTTGGCAGTTTCAATTTTATTAGTGAGTGAATGATCAATATATGCCTCTGCGACGGTAGTGGAGCGCCACCCTCCATGGCGCTTGAGGGCAGTGATGTCAGCTCCAGAGTCTACTAATATAGTGGCCGATGATCGTCTTAGACAATGGCCTGTATATCTGGTAGGGTCTGGCAATTTCAAAAACTGGGCAATCTCTCGGGCAATGTTACCAAATTTGTTTATTCCAATAGGCTGTTTCGTACACTTGCCTCGTTGATAGTTTAAAAAAAAACGGGTAACGTTAGTAGGCAGATTTGAGGGGCGGAGTTGCATGTACTTTTTACAAGTCTTATAGAAGTTTCCTCCGATGACAAATTGCCTTTCCGTTTTAGTTTTAGTGTCCGGAATGTGGACTAAAAAAGCTGTACCTAGGTCATCAATATCCTTTGTTTTGATTTTCATTAGTTCTTCTCGCCGGCAAGCCCCCATTACTCCAAAAATCATTGCAACCTAAAGCAGAAAATAATACATACCGATATTTAACGCATATGAACAGTTTACCTTTGTGAATAAAAATTTTTCATCTGGTGCTGTAGTTATAAATTTTTGTATTTGCTGGGATGTTAGAATCTTGGACTTTTTTGGTTTGTATCCATCTGATGTGCGTTTCAAAAATGAACACAATTTTGGGTATTTACTGATGTCAACATTGTTTTTGAGGTTAAGTGTTGAACGGAGCATGGAATATATCGCCCACAAAGAAGATGGCTTCATACTTGCTGAAAGTTGTTGAAAGTAGGCGAGCAAAACGTTTTCGGAGTACATTTTTATTTGCTTTTCACTGCACCATTTGGAGAACAGATTGTAAGCCCGTTCGTACTGAATTCGCGATTTCTCGGGCAGCAAATTATTGGTGGCTCTAATCGCTTGTTCTCTAATTTTTGGGGGTGTGGCGGTAAATTCTTCATTTTCTTGTTCAATTGCTTCCATTATCTTGCAAATTACGAACCACTTACAAATGTAATAATTGCTTGTCAAAAGTCAAAGTTGACGTTTCGTTCGTCCATCACAAGACGTGACTAAGAAAACTTCGGCCCGTGATTAATAAGGCGGGAACATCCGAATATGGTTCAAACAATGTTTAATGGGTTGTCGTATTTAAACTGATATTTAGCGTACCGATTGGCCGTGTAAAATGTGCTGTTTTAGAGATGGGAGTAGAAAAAAAATGTTTAGTACCATCAGTTCATAGCTCTTTATTACCGCTTTAGAACAAAAAAAGTTCACCTTTCCATCTGCTCAAATAACAGAAAACTTAAAAGATTATTCCCTTTTTCGTCTGTACCACCCGAACGGTGGGTCTGATGGCGAACATTATATGAACTTTTTTTCTCTACTGGACCACTTATACAACATACTAATTTTATAAAAATTGTACGATTCATTTCGTTTTTTAAATTTTTAATTTCTATAGAAAAATTAAAAAATTTGATAAGGTACTGTAACTTTACTTATAGTTTTATTTCACCCAAATATGTTATATGTAGGTATAGGTAATCGAAAATAATTTAAATTTTTTCAATCAAAATTTAAAAAATGTGACCTTGACATTTGGTCTTGAGCTGTTTTTGAGAAAATAGCATTGAGCGACTCCAAACTAATTAGTGCAAAATACACTACATTCACGTTAGTTTTCGACAGATTTAACAAAAAATCCGAAAACTTTGAGAAAAACTGTACTTTTTTGAAAAGTTATGTCAATTTTAGAGTTAGATTTTTCCCGACTACAAATTCGAAAAGAGCGTGTGTGACCATCGAGAACTACATTTTCACATTTTCACTTTAATTCTGGAAATAGAAAAATTTATAATAATCTTATTTTTCGATATTTATTGCTTGTTACTGTGAATAAAAGAAGGAAATGATCTTTTTGTACTGTATTTATTTAAAAATTATAATTATATGTCATGAATTTATACTATGTCACTTTTATTAATCCAAGAATTATGTGTCTTGTCTAGCCCTAACCATTTCACGAGTAGTTTACCATTTCGGTTTCTTCTGAGGACTTTTTCAATTAAATAGAAATCGTGATGTGTAGTTTTCTGAATTTCCTCTTCATAAAAGGCTCCTTGAATTTCTTGATTGTTTTGATCTTTCAAAAGATAGGTAGTTGGATTAGTCCTATTAACCTTTCTTAACCTCGTTGCTCTAATTTGGTGTGTAAGATTTACTAAATGCCTTTCTATATTTGCTGATTCTTACATAATCCCCGACTTTAAACTTTACTGGTTTCGGATCGACGGTTTTTAAATAGCTTGTAACAGTTTACTAATAATAAACATTAGGGCATTGTAAATTGCAAACCTTTGGACAGCTCATGTCAAATAAAATGAATGCATTTAAAACATAAGATGACATCTGGTATAAGAGATTAAAAGCAAATTGTAGTGCAGAGACGGATGGTATACACTGATTTAAACAATAGTAAAAACTAAGTAAAGATAAAGTTTTTTGGGGAAACGCCGAGCGACGAGGGGTCTGGCGAAATCGCGAGGACAGAAGATCTAAGCTACCTAGTAGAATATATGAAAGACAAATTATTAATGTAAAATAATATCTTTTACAATAAGAAGGCCAAATAACAACTAAGGTAATTAAACCCATTTAAATTAACAAATATTTAAGATTTTTATATATCGATTTGATTAATTTATATTTATTGTAAAAGAAACGAAACTTAAATAAAAAGGTTATTTAATACTAATATTAATCTACTAGAATAATTTCAACTCTATTAATTTCTTATGTATTACCAACTGTTCTTTTATATCAGGTGCATGCATTTATTTTAGGACTTTTTTAATTTTCTTCTTTCTTCGTTCTACAATTTTTCCTGTTTAATCCACAAACAACGAACATTTTTGGAAAAACTTTATTGTTAAAACTCCAACTTGAAAGTCTGGGATTTGTGCTGTTTACTATTGCATAGTGGATTGGTTTGGCATATATTTCTATATTATAATTATTATTACTTATTATTCAATTGCAACTCATGTATTATTTTATAAGCTTTACTAGGAAAACAGCTGTTTCTCGAGTACCTAATTATCATATCATTTTTTGCTAATCTAATTTACTTACTTTATGTAATTTGTTCAAAACTAAATTCTACTTTACTCAATTTATCATTAATTAAATTATTGCTGAATTAATTTATATTAATATTAAAATTTATAATAGATATTTATATTGCATTGTGTTATCTATTATTTGTGTTGTTTTGTAATCTCCCAATCCTTGTCAATTTTATTTGACTGGCGCCCATGCCTACTATATTCTCAACAAATTAAAACAAAAAGAAAATCTCAATTAATCCACGACCAGCCCCCGACATTGGAGCAACCGTTAGCAACATTATTTGTAACTAAAAATAAAAATAAGAGTATTAAGGTTGCAGGCTATAAGCTGTTTGCAACAGTTTAGTATCATTTTTGTTATTTACTTTAATGGGATCCAGACCATGCGTTCGATGTTGTGTCTCATTATACCTGTTCACAATCTCCGGTAATATATTTATCCATTTATAAGTCCCTTGAAGGCTGAACTGCTTCCACATTAAGTTTTTCAGTGTCCTGCTTATCCTTTCCACAACACTAGCTTTTAAATTTGAGTACATGCTGTAATGATTAATTTTTAATTGTGTCATCAAGTTCTTAAATTCTTTATTGTAAAACTCCGTGCCTAAATCTGTCTGACAATTATGTGGCATGTACTTCATCTGGGATAAGATCTTAGCCATAGCATTACTCACTTCTTTTGCGGTTTTGCGTTTAACAGGTTCCACCCACACAAACTTGCTAAATATGTTTATAACGACAAGAATGTATCGGTAACCCTTGTTAACATAAGGTATCATTTCTACCAAATCTGCTTGAATTAAATCATTTAATCCTCTAACTAAAACGTGTCTTCTTCTAAATTTTTTTCTAGCTGGCTTATGGAGTTCGTTTACTACTACTTCTTTGATACTAGACATTCTTTGCTATAGGACACTGTAAAACTATTTTGCATATAAAGACGGATGTCCTAGTACGACATCGAAAAATAATTTATCTCCTTTATTTATAGTGCGTCCAATAAGACTTTTCATCTTAAAGGCTGATCCGAAATTAAGAAACATGTCACAATCGGCTGGACAAATATCTACATATTCGATTTTTCCATATACCGGAAAAATATATTCTTCTTTTTTATTCTCCAACGTATACCTATTCAATGCTTTGTTTTCAAAACCATTTATCTTTAGTATACATTTACTGTGATGTAACGATGGTTCGCAAATGTAAAATGGGGCAGATTGTGGGGAAGATATCATATTTGGTGAAACATAAGGAACAGATCTGTCTTTTAAAATATGTCGACCAAATTTATCGATGGGCATGTTTTTCAAATAACAGTTTATTACTAAATGGGGTTTATTTCGTGAAATTTTTTATTTTATAATATTTGCCTCTTTGAGCTCGTCAATAATCGCTATCAGTTCGTTATTGTGTGAATTATTTCCAGCCATTTGTGACGCTATCAACAACCGCATTCTATTAATTATCTCATTAGGGTTATCGAAGTAGATGTAATCGATTTTATTATTAGATAAGTCTGACAATCCACCTTTAGTGTAAGATTTTAGCGATTGTGTTCGACGTAGAGGTTTATTTGGTGGAGGAGGTTTGGAGAATGGTTGTGTGTGTGTTGTCGATTTCAAAATTCCCTTTTTTATTAGATACGGTCTAATTATTGTTCTATATTTTTCTGTTTGCGTCCCCTGAATCTGCTCGTCAGGTTTGAGGTTTCTACGGTATGCATTAGACCTATTTAAAATATCCATATACGAGGTGTGACAATTAAGTAATGAGACTAATCCCATAAAAACCGTATATTTAAAAATTATTCTACAACTCTGCCATCCCCTTCAAAGTAGTCCCCTTGGGCAGCCTTTTGTTTTAATATGGTTCTGGACATACTGCGTTGCCTGATAGAAGCAACGAGTCACACTTATAACCATTTTGGTCACGCCTACGCTATCGGCGTTGATATTGTTATAGTCAACACATTTCAAGTGCTTCAGTCAACGGTAAGTTAGATGTTACTTTATCAGTTTCTAAATTGTAGATAGTATTTTTATCTGAGACAAAGTATTGAATAGGTGCCGTTTAATTGTGATTGATAAATTGTACAAGTGTAACTGCTGTTTGTTTTTTATTTCATAATTCATACCATAGTAATAGTCGTACCTGAAACACTTGGCTACATTTTCCAATCCACTCCAATTTCGTAATGAAATTATTACACCCAAATCAATCAAGTTGTAATATCTTTAAGAGCCTTTCTATTAACTAGTAGACAATTTCTATTACTACTAGTTGTCGAGTGTACAGTTATCAGGGAACAAAGTCACGACAAAGTCATGTTCAAAAAGCCGATATCAGTTTTTCTGTGTGCTTTTGGCGCGGTACCGTGGTACGACTTCAAAGAAAACACCTTCATTTATCCCGTACTGTCCAAGATTTATTCTGCGCTATTAGTCCTTCTTACGCTGGTTCTGTCTTGTGTTCTTATTAACATTCGAGCTGCAGAGCTGTTTCCATATACCCGCACAATAATAATAACTATGGAAATTATAACTGAAGCGAGTGGATTACTTTTGTACGTGGTCACAGTGTTGGGACCGGCATTTTGGAACAGAAACGTTTGGAAAGACTTATTCCATGGCATTCAACAGATCAAAGCTAGATTGAACTTAACATCTGGCAACTCCAGCTTAATTTTTGTGTTGGGACATATTTCTTTGATGACATTAATTGCTATCGACTTGAACATGCCTTTTATTTCCTATTATACTTCCTATATAATATTTCGTTATCAGTATGTTTTGACCACTTATACCATACTTAGCGTCGGCATTTATTTATCGCAAGGAACTAAAGCTATGAATGATTTATTTGTCTCCAAATTTGCTGACGTTCGTAATGGTGACATCCAATGTATTGAGAAGATAAAGAAAATCTACCCAGAGATGTATGATCTTACGCAGAGTTTCAGTGATGTAACAGGGTGGTCGTTTTTGTTGATCTGCTTCTATTGTATGATACAACTGCAGGATATGTTCGTGTTCGTAATAAGAACCAATTTTACTTGGGCTGACGCTACTTACGGAGTTACGATGGAAATGATTCTCACAAACGTTGGATATGTACTGTTATTATCGGTAAGTAGAGTATTTCTCTATGAATAGTATGAATAGTTCCACATTCAACAGTTTCATAGTCGGTCACCAATATAACCTCATGAGTCCAATAACTCCATAATCTTATGGAACTGGGAATGATGTTTAGAGTTGGTTAATCTTGCAACCAAGACTCAAGTAATCCTATAAATATTTTGGCCCTGTATCAAATATCATACATAAAATGCAGTGAACAGATTTGTATTTCTTCGCCCTGTTATTTGTTTTAGATGTTTGATAATATACGTACGTACCTATAAAAAAGGAATCTTATGGACATTATCATGTTTGGTTTAACGGAAAAGTTATTAATAAAATTAAATTAAAAAATAAACGTTGCCGTAAATATAAATCTACAAACGAAATTTTTTATTGCAACAGATTTAGAGAAATAAGAACTGAAGTTAAATCTTGCATTAGTTTAGCATTTAAACATTATCAAAATTCAATAGTCAATGATCTGTCATCAAATCCTAAAAGATTTTGGTCCCATATTAATTCAAGATCTAATTCTATCTCTATTCCATCCTGTATGAATTATAATAGGACTCAGTTAAATAATCCTTCTGATATTGTCAATGCTTCTGCCAATTATTTTTCTGATTCATTTGTACCTAACCAAAGTCTTAATAGTTGTACGCCCTCACTGCCCTCTGTTGGCTATAATACTCTTTGTGTTTTTGAGGTCACCGAAGATGACATAATAAATGCAATTAAGAGAATTTTACAATGGGACCTGATTTAATTCTTGCATTTTTAATAACCGACTGTAAAACAATTTTCGCAAAACCTTTAAAAATCATATTCAATTCTATAATTACATACAAAGAATATCCACAAGTATGGAAAGAATCGCCAATCTGCCCCGTTTATAAAAAAGGTACTAAGAACGACATAACTACCGACCCATGGCTATAGTATAAGTAACTTCTCAAAAATCCTAGAAATAATTTTACACAATCGACTTTATTTTCATATTTATTTATTTTCATATTGAAAAATCAACGTACCATCATGAATTTATGAGTGGTCGTTCAACTACCTCAAATCTAGTTGAAAAAAAAAAGTCAAGTCGATGTTGTGTATACCGATTTTTCCAAATCTTTTGATCAGCTTGATCATAATTTATTAACATTGGAATTGGAGTCATATGGTATACTCCCTTCTCTATTACCTTTGTTTAAATCTTATTTTAGTACCTAATAGGTAGGTACCAATTTGTGCAGTATCAAAGCTTTCAATCATGTAAATTCTATCTATCTTCAGAAGTTCAGCAAGAGTCAATATTGAGACCACTGTTATTTATTATTTTCTTTAATGACTTAACTGAATGCCTCGATGTCAACTATTTACTCTATGCGGACGACCTGAAGTTGTTCTTGGAAGTTAAATCCTCTACTGATTGGTGTTAATGTAATAATCTACCACTAAATGTAAACAAAATGTAAAATTATGTCTTACAATCGACGCAAATCTAAGTTTTGATTATAAAATTGGTGAATCTTTTTTAAATAGAGTTAGGCAATTTACTGACCTTGGTGTTACATTCGATACTAGATTATCGTTTGACGAGCACATTAGTTTAGTAACCAAATCTGCTTATAAGAATTTAGGATTTATTTTACGTAATTCTAAGGACTTTCAGAACGTAGGATTAATTATGGATTTTATCCTCCTTGTGCCACACTTCGAGATTTATTGCCCTTTTGTTTTATTTTTAATAGTCTCTGTTGAAGGCGAATTATGTTTTCAATTATATTCCTTTTTAAAATAATAAATAACACTTTAAATGCAGACTCTTTGTCTCAAGAATGTTCCTAAACTTAATTCTAGATTTCACTCTGTTTTACAATTATCCACACCTCATACCAATTTACTAATAGCATCTCTCCTATATCAAATTATTTCCAATTACCAGAAGTATGAAGATCGACTTGATATATTTTTTCATTCTATGAATGACTTAAAAAAAAATTGTTTGTCTAGCAAATGTAATCCTTATCTTGTATACAGGGTGTCCCAAAGGTATGGAAACAGCACAATAACTTTCGAAAAATGTAATTTGAGGAAAAATGATTCAGACAAAAGATATAGGATTTTTCCCTGGCTATTCAGTGGTGACTCTAGATTTGACCTTGATCTTCACCTTCAAGGTTATTTCAAGGTCAAGTTAATTTTTCAATTGGGATGCCCTACTTTTGACCCCGGAAATGAAAAGAGCGGAAAATTTTACGTTCAGATATATCCTTCTGTTTTCCTGTAATTGGGACTTTGTCCCGTTGAATATTGTAATTTCTAAATAAATAAATAAATAAATAAATAAATAAATAAATAAATAAATAAATAAATAAATAAATAAATNTTGGGTTATCTAACTTTGAAACATTCAACGTTATTCCAAACATCGATGAAACTAACAATAAATTACAATATGGTAACACCACTTTAACAATACCTACTGGAGCTTATGAAATTACTGATCTTAATGATTATATTCAAATGAACATTCAAACTCCTAATGAGATAAATATAATACCAAATCGTAATACATCTACTGTGAGGATTGATACTAATGTTGACATTGACTTTACCTCGGACAATTCAATAGGTCGTCTATTAGGTTTTCACAAGAGAGTTCTTAAAGCGAATGAAATAAATATATCTGATTCTTCGTTGCAAATAATTAAGGTTAACGCTATATGCATAGACTGTAATATAGCTGTGGGATCATATTCCAACGGACAACCTGTACATATAATACATCAATTTTTTCCAACTGTTGCGTCGGGGTATAAAATAGTGGAAACACCACAAAATATTCTTTATTTCCCAGTATCTGTTAAGACGATCAATACTATAAGTGTTAAAGTGCTTGATCAAGACGGAAAAATTGTTAATTTTCGTGAAGAAATCATCACAGTCAGACTACATTTAAAGAAGCTCTCATAGAATATGGTCGTTCGCTATAATATACTTTGTCATACATCAAGTGTTGTGACCAAGCGTAGTTATAAAAGAAGGTCAAAAGGCAAATATTTAGTTAGTCCGAAAGAGAACGTTACTAAAGTAACATCTGAAAATAAACTATTCTTAAAATCGTTAGGTTTTGAAGTACTCATATAATGGATATTTTAAACGTGACATCAAGACCCTTTGTTGATAACTCAATTACAAATTTTGAATTACATAGTTATCAACCATCTGTGTCCGGATCATTCGAATATAATGATGAAATTAGAATTCCTATCCAAGAGGTTGATCTGTATACACTTCCTTCCGAAAGCCATTTATATATTGAGGGAAAATTAACAAAAGAAGATGGAACTAAGGCTACAAAATTAAGATTTATTAATAATGGTGTTGCTTTCTTGTTTAGAGAAATTCGCTATGAATTAAATGGAGTCACAGTCGACACCAATAGAAATGTAGGATTAACGTCAACACTTAAAGCCTATTTGTCTTACAGCGATAGCGAGAGTACTAAACTTCATAACGCTGGTTGGTCTCCAAAAGTACATAA
>NW_019416873.1:152507-177544 GCF_000390285.2 Anoplophora glabripennis
GGGGGGGGGGGGGGGGTGAATTAGAACTCTCCAACTTACCCTACTGCTGTGTTAATTTATACGACCCGATTAGTAGTGTGTGCGGCCTTATTTCCTAATAACAATTAATATTTTACATTTTCTTATAATCTAATCTTAACTAGAGTGCAGATTAATAAATGATGTTTATCGTTGAGTGTGTTATTTATCTTGTTTGACAAGTTTTCTTGATCAAGTATCGGAAGTAATAGTGGGTGATTTGGTGGTGGAAAATTTGTCTGGCGCTTTTAACAACCTAGGTAACTAGTTAGTAGAATACCATATCCTAGTACATTCAATCCCCTATATCCATTGAGTGGGCCAAACACCCTACCGTCTATAGACAGCTGGAGGAGGAAATATTTCACTTTACTGTTCAACTATCGGTCAGGGAACGACCTTGGGTAAGGTCGTGGCATTTTCACACGAACGCCACTGATGCAAGTAGAAATATCCCAAAAAAATGCACATTTATCCCTCCACAGCGTTTTTCAAATTTCGTGTCAATATCTTTAAAACTCTGAAATAATTAATAAATATAAATAAAAAATTAAAATTTAAACACTATATCTCGGAAAGGAATCATATTTCGACCTACGTTTATGTGAACTTTTTTTCACAAAATAACTGGCAACAACCCCATAAAATGTTTCCTACCTATTTACAAACACCCTGTATATTTTCTATATACTTGCTCTAACTTTGATTGCCTGTTAGCAACAATGGAGAAAGGGCAAGTTCATATATGCATATCTTTTAAAAATGGTGCCACATGGTGGAATTCGGTCAGACACGAAGTACTTATCAATTAATCACGAATTTAATTTAATTAATTCCTTTGATTATATAAATAATTCAAAATATAAAATGAATTTGAACAAGTTTATTATTTCAATATTACAAAAATACAAGGTAGCCAAGATCTAAATGAATACAAAAAAATAAATATATAAATGTAGAATTGTCCCAAAATCTGGCAAAAACGAATGAATAGAATTTTTTTTTATACATTGCATTAAATTATGTCTATAAAAATAACACAGTATATAATTAACGTCAATTCGTCGCCTATATTCCTAATAAACACAAGATAGATATCAAATAATTTGTATGAATAGGTATAGCAATATTTTTATACACGAGAATATGAATAGGTGTACACTCAAAATTCTAGAATCAGGGAACTATGTTAGCACTTTTTTGGTCGTAATTCGTGAACAATGCATAAAATAATTGCAGTTTTGTATTATTAACTTAATCTGTGCAATATAAAATGCTTCAAAATAAGAGTTACAATAATTGTTGAGATAGAATTCCAAGAAAATAATAAGCCAATAAAGTTATTTTCAGAATATTGAAATAGGTATGTATAACGTAAACACATACAGTGCACTCATACATGTCCGCATCCCACGTGACCGCGACTGTTAGGTAACCAAACTTACAATGGAGCCAATGATTAACAAAATTCCAAGAAGATAGATGATAGACCAGTGGAGTACATTTTACATTTCTACCCACTTAACTTTCATTTGCAAAATGTGTTTCTTTTTCATTACCTACAAAAACATTTTTTACATTTTTACTTACAAAATATTCATAATCCCCTAAGCTATTTTGAATTTTTATCCCATTCTACAGGGTGTAAATAAATAAGTGCGAGAAAATTCAGGGGGTGATTTTTTGTAGGAAAATAAGATAGGTATTTCATTTAAAAAAATCTCATTTGAACATCCCCTGTGAATATACAATCGCTTAAAGAGGGTACCAAAAAAGTAGTTTTTAATTTTTTTCTACAAGTGACAGAAATGAAATTAAGTAGGTATTTTCTACTATCGAGGCACTCAGTAAACAATTTGCTGATTTTATTGTGTTTGTAAGGTGGAGTGTATGTTAGTAGGTAGGCAAAAAGGGCCAAGCATACCTAATCGCTATTAAGACTCATTACCTTTTTTAACTTGATTCATTTTAAACAAAAAAGGTCTTGGTCAAGACATAGCAGCTTTGTTTTTCGTGTTTTGTTAAAGTTGGTTGTTTACTGTCATATTGACACCAATATATTTTTCGAGTCCGATCTTAATAAAAAGAACCTACAAACTGCGGCTCCTGCAAGCCTGTCAGATTACTTCAAAGAAGTTGTTTATATCTGATATCAAGAAAATACAGTCCACAAATAAAAAGGGTCTTTCATTAACAATACAAAGTTGGTTCTTCGAGCCGGATTGGACGACGTTTGGAAAATTTGTGTACGCTGGGAAGGATACGAGTGCCAGAGGTTCTACACGTGAGGGCTAACAGAAGGATAAGCAACAAGTAGGAGGTAATCGACTACAGCCAATAGCTGAGGCAACTGCACGCCGCCGATTTAAGGAGAGGTTCCAGGAGCCAGGAAAACAAATGGAAGATGTGCTTGAAGCAATTGGAGCTAAGTAGGTCATTCATTAGCTGACTAGGATATTGGCGGACTCAAACAAGTAGCCTTGAAATTGGACGGAAACTGGTATTTACTATTTATCACATTGGGTGGAATTAGGCTGCATAAAAGTCAGTACCAATTATTTCCTTAATTTCATATTCCGGGTTGATTTTTGCATGCTTTGATTTGGGTCATTGATACGTCTTCTCTTCTGAGTATTATTACAATGGCGGGATTAACAGAGTTTATGCGTAAGCGAGCAACTATCAAGGGACAGTTAACTCGTATTAATTCATTTATTAGGGAATTTACTATCGACAAGGTAAAACAGATCCCAGCTAGGGTATTGAAGTGCGGGGAATTGTGGAATGAATTCGAAAATGTACAATTTAAAATCGAAAAGTTTGATGAATACGGGGCGGAAAAACAGGAGAGCGAGCGGATTTCGTTCGAGGAAGCATATTTTGATTGTGTCGCACGTTTAAGAAAATTAGGGGGTTCTGAGTCAGATCTCGTACCAACTAGTACACCGCAAAAAACGTTAAACGCAGATGTTAAACTACCGGTAATGGAAATTCCTACATTTTATGGCTCTAATACAGAATGGTGTGAGTTTCAGGAGACATTTAATACTTTAGTACATTCTAATACAAGATTATCTGACATACAAAAATTTGATTACTTAAAATGGTGTCTGAAGGGTAGCGCAGCGGAAGTAATAAGTAATTTAGAGGTTTCGTCGGAAAATTATAAAGAGGCTTGGGGGTTGTTAAAACAAAGGTTCGAAAATAAAAAAATCATTACTATAGGTTACCTTGAAGCATTATTCAATTATGAACCTATTATTAAAAAGTGTTATACCCATTTGAGAAAATTTCTAAATGAAGTCAGAAAAGATAAACAATATTAACAAGCCTATTTTACAAAACACTAAGTTGGGATGGATAATTTCGGGCCCGGTGTCGGCAGTGGAAAATAAAAAATCGGTACAAAGTGTCCAGTCCTGTAATCTGGCATCCGGATTATCAGTACAGGATCAGTTAGAGAAATTTTGGGCAATAGAAGAGTATCCCAGGAAAAGATTACTGTCTCAGGAGGAAGAGGAATGCGAATTGATGTTTAGGGATACTACACAAAGAGACGAAAATGGTAGGTTCATAGTGCAATTACCAATTCGGTCAGGGATTCAGGGATTGGGAGATTCGTATGAAATTGTGTTGAAAAGATTTCGTCAGCTTGAAAGAAAATTTATTCGGGATAATAAATTCATGCTAGATTATCATAAGTTTATTAGGGAATACATTTCAATGGGACATATGTCCAAGGTCGGGGCTCAAACACGGTACGGTAAAAGGAAAGAAATAAATACGCAAGGTGCTGGTATATGTTATCTGCCACATCATGGTGTGATAAAGAAAACCTCGGTAACTGCCAAGTTGTCGGTAGTGTTTGATGCTAGCGCCGCAACGAGCAACGGTATTTCCTTAAATAAAAGGTTAATAGTAGGACCTAAACTGCAAGAAGATATTTTTAATATTCTAATAAGATTTCGGAAACATCAGGTGGTAATCGCAGCTGATATTGAAAAAATGTATCGCCAAGTTTTGGTACGGGAAAAGAGATTTGCAAAGAATTTTATGGCGCTTTGCATTAAACCAACCAATTGAACATTATCGTATGAATACAGTAACTTATGGTACAGCTAGCGCGGCATATTTAGCGGTTAGATGTCTGCAACAATTAGGGCTAGAAAACACGGTAAAGTTTCCGGAGGCAAGTAAGATTATTAGTAGTGACTTTTACATGGATGATTTGTTATCAGGTTTCGGTACAATTGAAGGGGCTAAAAAATTAAAACAAGAAATTAGTCAAATTTTAGAGTTAGGTGGATTTATCTTGAGAAAATGGATGTCTAATCATAAGGAAGTTCTGGATGGTGAGGAGGAATGAGGTACAGAATACTATATTTCTAATGACGATGGAATTTCAAAAGTTTTAGGTTTGTTATGAAATTCGTTCTTTACACTTTCAGGTTAGCCTTAAAAATGATTCAATTTCAAACGAGGTGAGGAAGAGGTCCATACTTTCCATGATCTCGCAAATATTTGATCCATTAGGGTTAGTAGGTCCAGTGATAGTAAAGGCCAAATTGATGTTGCAGCAGTTATGGAAGTTAGATTTAGGCTGGGATGACAGAGTACCATCGGACATTTTGCATTCTTGGAATAATTTTCAGGTTCAAATATAAAAATTGGATTTGCTGAAAATTCCCAGACAGGTGCTATATGCTGCACCTATCGACGTACAAATACATTGTTTCTGTGACGCTTCACAGGTATGCTATGGTGCTGCCATTTACGTTCGATCAACAGATAAGGAGGGAAATCATCATGTCAATCTTTTATGTGCAAAGTCTCGTGTTGCTCCTTTAAAGGTCATTTCTCTTCCAAGACTCGAGCTTTGTGGTGCTCTTCTAGTGGCAAGGTTAGCGCAATTGAGGCATTAATTATAAATTATGGCAGTATTACGTATTGGTGCGACGCGTCCGTAGTTCTGTGTTGGTTAGCATGGACTACGTTTGTAGGAAATAAGGTAGCAGAAATACAGAGAACAAAGGAGTTAGATCGAAGAGTAATACAGCTCGTGGCTTGGATTGGGAGCAATTACATAATTGTCGGCTTTGATGGCAAGGACCTGATTGGCTTAGTAAAGACGAAGGTTCTTGGCCTCAATCAAATAATAACAGGGTAGAAACTGTTCCGGAGCAAAAAACTATAGTGCAGTCATTTGTAAATAAAGTTACAGTTGACTTATTTGGAAGATATTCTAGTTTTTGCAGGTTACAGAGGGTAGTAGCGTATATTTTACGTTGGCCAAAGATTAATAAGGGCAACAGAAATCTAGAATTGACACTGGATGAATTGCAAAACTCCAGTAACTTATTAGTTAAATTAGCTCAGGTAGAGATTTTCGAATCTGAAATTAAAACTTTGTAAAAATCGAAACCTATAGCTAAAACAAGTAAAATCTTGTCATTAAATCCTTTTTTAGACAATCAGGGTATTCTTCGCGTGGGTGGTAGACTAGGTAAGTCAGATTAGGAGTATGATCAAATGCACCCGATTATATTGCCAAGTAAACATAAATTGACAAAACTCATTGTCATGCATTATCACTATAAGTTATTGCATACAGGGCCGCAAGCCTTACTCGCACATATTCGATTAAAATACTGGCCTATAGGAGGGCGTAGAACCATACAAGGTTTTCAGAGAAATTGCATAGTATGCTTTCGAGTACGTCCTCGGCTTAAAAATTAGTAAGGTTAAGAGATATTAGTGTTAAATGTTATCTCTGTTTATTCGTATGTTTTTCTACACGTGCGGTGCATTTAGAGTTGGTGGGAGATTTGACTACAGAATCCTTTTTAAATTGTTTTAAAAGATTCGTGGCTAGACGAGGTGTCTGCAAAAATGTTTACTCAGACAATGCAACTAATTTTGTAGGCGCATATAAAGAGCTCAAATATTTGTATCAATTTTTACAAGACACTGACAATCAACGTGCAGTAGTGCAGCTGCAGCTTGAAGTGGCGTACTTCAAAAGAGCCGATCAAAGTTGGTGCTGTGGTAGTGATCAAAGACGAAAGTTTACCGCCACTTAAGTGGCAGTTAGCTAGAGTGATAGAGTTACATTTTGGAAGTGACAATACATGCCGTGTTGTATCAATGAAAACAGCTAAAGGTGTGTTAAAAAAAGCCGTGACTCAGTTATGTAAACTGTCTTTTGATGACTCTAATAATGATTAAAAATTGAGTTGATATTTCGCTGATATGTTTAGTACACGCTTGTATCTCTATATTTCTATTTAATTGTTGTTCATGGGTTTATGTATACAAGTATGTTGAAAGACAGACTTTCAAGGCTGGCGGTATGGTCAAGACATAGTAGCTTTGTTTTTCGTGTTTTGTTAGAGTTGGTTGTTTACTGTCAAATTGACATCAATATTGTTTAATAATTATACTATATCTCAATAAGACATTTATTGATACGTGAAGTACAGCAACATTTAATTAAATAAAATAAATGCACACACAGGACATGGGTCACATCCAGGTGTATGTCAATATGTCTCGTGCCACGGAACCACGGAGTGGGGGACCCACGGACACACACAATGGACAACACATACAGTTTCCGTTAACCATTGTCATTTCACTAAACACCTCCCAATTTAGACTAGAAATTACAATTTTAATACATTCAAGTTTACACATTCATTCTTTTAATGGGTTTGATCTTTCGACCATAGCGAGATACAATCTTAGAGGAGGTAGAGGTATTTGGGTTATAGTACTTTTGATTAGATACTGCTGCGTTATTTTCAGGTGCAACTGAATTCTGAATATCGTCGCAAATACCGCACTCAGGGCTATCCTCTCGGTTGTTTCGATCTTGATCCCTATTCCTATCTACTACACTCTGTTCAGTGGGAAAAATAATCTATTAATACTAGATAATATTTTGCTCCAAGTTTTAATATATCAGTACCTAATTGATTATACCTTAATTTTGGTACGGAATGAGGTAAAAGTGGTTCCTTAAAATTATTTGGCATGTGCCTTTCAAAAATTCTACATCTCTTTATGAAATTTGATATATCAGTAGTTAAATTTGGCCAAAAAAATAATGTCCTAGCTTTATGTATGATTTTATTAATACCTATATGACCCTTATGAAGTGTCTGCATGATAAACGATCTTAAACTACAAGGAACTACAATTTTATTACCAAATGAAAATTAATCCAGCTTCAACATAAATGTCCTCTCTAAAAGCATAATACAATACGGTTTACAGGTTGTGGCAATACGGTCTACTTTTGGCCACCCATTGTAATAATAGTCAGATATTTTCATTAATACCTCATCATTTGCTGTCTCTTTACGAAATTCTGTCTTTCTTTCATCAGACATAGGTAAATGTCGAGAAACGGTATGTACCATTTCGAACATCTCAGGATCATAGGTGTTACTCTTGAGACTTGACCTTGATAACATGTCTGCGAAGTGAATGTCTTTACCCGGAACATAAAAGGCATTTAAGTTATACTTTAATAATTTTATTTTCAAACGTTGCAATCTTATAGACCCGATTTTACAAATTGGCTTTTTCATAATAGATATCAAAGGTTTATGATCAGTTTGTACATCTACTTTGGCTTTATAAATAAAATCATCGAATTTTTGAGTTGCATAAAAAATGAATAATAATTCTTTTTCGGTCTGACCATAGTTTACTTCGTGATCATTCATAGAGCGGGATGAACACGCTAATAATTTCATAATATTGTCATATCTTTGAAACATACAACAATCCAACCACTCTTTGATGCATCGCATTGCAAAACTATTTCTTTACCTGGATCAAATGGGTTTAACGCGGGACACCTACTAATAATTGTCTTTAATTTTTTAAAACTTTCTTGATGTTTCGATAGCCATTGCCATTCTATATTAGGTTTTAATAACTCGCATAAAACGCTCATATGCTCTGCCATATTTGGGATGTAGGTAACGACGGACATAGTTAAATGAACCTATTATTCTTTGTAATTCTATCTTATTTTTGGGACATTCCAATTTACACAATGATTCCACCCGATCTGGGTCTATTCGCATACCGTCTTTAGAGAAAATTTGACCCATAAATTTTACCTGCTTTTTGCGATATTAAAATTTATCCTCATTAAAATTAGCGTTAACCCGCCTACCACGCTGTAAAATTGTATTTACTATTTCATCATGTTCTTTAATTGTAGACCCTGCTACTATCATATCATCACGGCAAATAACAACGCCCCCAATATCACCGAATAGCTTTTCACTTGTTCTTGTGAATTTGACCAACCATATGGCAGCATTGTAAATCTATATATGCCAAAGAGAGTCGCGAAACAACATTTCCATGATGATTTTTTATCAAATTTTAAATGATGATAGCCTTCCGACAAGTCAAACACTGAATATATTTTTACCACTTAGCTTAGAACAAACTTCTTCTATACTTATATTAATTCGCAGCTTCGTACAATATATTTGTTTAAATCTAACGGATCTAATCATAAACCTTATCTGACCATTCGACTTTTCTACTAAAACAAATCTATTTATACTAGCATTAGTATCGAATTTTTCTACTTTGACAATAGCGTCTCTTTTCATTAATCTATCTAATTCATTTTTAAAAGCATTACGAATTGCGAAAGGAATTTTAGTTGGTGGTTGGCTCACCGGCTCAAACTCGTCAGAAGTAGTAATCTCACATTCACCTGGGAAAACACCAGAGCCTGAAAAAACATCGTAAAATTTGTCTATAAACCTCTTCTTACTTTTATCTTCATTACTTGTGTTAACATTATTTATTCTCTTTACTAAATTTAAATATAAACATGCTTGACCCCCCAAAAGAACCTGACATGCACCTTCAATAATTACAAAATCTTCGTATATACACTTACTTCTAAACTTACAACATAAATTTACGACACTTATGGGTCTTGGCAGTGTGTCCTCAAATGCTTTCAGCATATATTCGGAAGGTCTAACTTTGAGTTGCTTATTTACTCTGTTAAAAATTTCGACTGGTATTACATTGACCTCAGCCCCATTATCTAACTTTGATCTAACTTTTTTCCTTCAATTTCTATTATCTCTTCCCAAATACCTCTTTTACAACTTAAATTTTTAGATTTATCAATGTTTTTGTTTACATTTACATTTTCGTCTACATTTACATTTCCAATAAAAATTTCACTAAAACTAGATTCCTCTTCTTCTACATTTTTTATACTTTTAACCTTACAAGACTGCAAAATGATTGAGAGTACCACATTTATTATATTTTTTGCCATAAGCTGGACATTCTCTAACGCCATGAACTTTTTGACATTTTTTACATAAAAATTTTTCAGTTGACTTATTGTTATATTTATTAAACCTATCACCAACCTCTGGCTTCTTATGCTGATTCCTTCTGGCAAACCTATTCAAATTCCTATTCACTTTGTTTATTTCCAACTCACTGCTTGTCTCAAGCTCGAACTGTCTGTTTTGGCTCCTGCTCTGCTCACTAGTTCTACAGTGTTGTATTGCCTTCTCCAATGTAAGGTTGTCGATACGAAGTAGCGCTTCTCTACTCGCAGGATCTCTGATGCCCATAACGATTTTGTCACGGAGTGCTTTGTCTTCAACAGTCTCATTGGAATCAGCAGCATTATAGTTGCAGCACCTTATTAAATGTTTCAAACTGGTTAGAAAATGTTCAAAGGTCTCACCTTGTTTCTGATTCCTTTTTAAAAAATGGTAACGTTCAAAGCACTCATTAATTCTAGGGTTCACATACTTCTGTATCATCTCTAGCATATACTTGTAATTATCTTTCTACCCTTCTTGTATTTTAAAGGTTGCCATTACCCTTGCTGATTCAGTAAGTACCTACTATATTTCTCAGCATTGACAATTTCACTTTATCAGTTGCTTCTTCCTGACCTGTCGCCACGAGGTAGTCCTCGAAAGAGTTTTTCCAAAATTCCCACTCACTGACTGCATTTTGTCTTTGCAAATCAAAATCAGGTGGTAGCTTTACGGAACCAGGGCCCAAAGTTGCCATCTTCGTAATTATGGATATATTTACTTAAATGTTAATCACAGTCGCAGCGCCATGTTTAATAATTATACTATATCTCAGTAAGATATTTATTGATACGTGAAGTACAGCAACATTTAATAAAATAAAATAAATGCACACACAGGACATGGGCCACACCCAGGTGTATCTGTCAATATTAGAGATGTGTTGATCTTTCACTGTCTCCTACTTTGGCACTGTTCCGCAGTTGTCACTGGAGCTGACTGTTCCACTGAGACAAAAGAAGCGGTGATTTTTCGGAGCGTTTACTGCAAAGTGCAATTTACTAGAGCCAGAGACATAGCTCAGGCGTGCCGGCCACAGTAGAGCAGATTCTCGCTCAGCCGTTGCGATCTGCGCTTGAATTACTCACAGTGTCACACACTAAACATATAATACAGTCGCAGTACAGTCGCGTTTGAATTAAAGATGTTATATTTCAGCGACTAGAGCAATGCGTGTATTGCTGGTTGCTGCTCTACAAATATTTTAAAAGTTTTTGTTTACAAAATCACTTAGACTAAGCAAAAAACATGCGACTGTTCATTTGTTTTTGTTGCACTCGCGGAAAAATTTTGAATATCTGGCACTGTACTCACTGTAGGATGTCGTCGTTCTATGTGTCTTTTTAAATTGTTGATTGAAGATTTATAACAAATATTTTGCTTGCATATATTACAACAAGCTTTACTTTCATTCGTTGGTAAAAATAAATTCCACAGGAAAGATTTTCTTCGTTTATCCATTTCCAATTTTATTTGTAATAAAAATTTATTAGTAGTAACTTAGGACAAAATAACAGATCACTACGCTATATCAAATTCAAATAAATAATGCGAAAGCGAAATAACAAATAGAGCTAAATCTACGTTGGCGCGCATGCTTGAAAAACAGCGCATAACGAAAGTATCCCTAACGCTAGCCGCTATTAAGCACGACAGGTGTCGATTTATGAACTCTGACGCGGAAATAAGGGTCTTCCCTTATCACGGTAGGAAAAATCGCAGTTATTTGTCACTGCTCTGTTGCCGGAGCAGTCGCAGGTGTCACTGCTCCGCAAAAAGAGCAGTTTAGCCCATCTCTAGTCAATATGTCTCGTGCCACGGAACCACGGAGTGGGAGACCCACGGACACACACAATGGACAAATATATTTTTCACTAAACAAATATATTTTTCGAGTCCGATCTCAATAAAAAGAACCTACCAACTGCGGCTCCTGCAAGCCTATCAGATTGCTTCAAAGAAGTTGTTTATATCTGATATCAAGAAAATACAGTCCTCAAATAAAAAGGGTCTTTCATTAACAATTACTAATAAATAATTAATTAATTAACAATTATTTTATAAAATTAATGAACAAATTGTTTACTAAGTGCCTTCTCGATTGCAGAAAGTTTTATCTTCACAGAGGATGTGGAAATGAGATTTTTTATATAAAAGACCCACCTTATTTTTCACAGGGATTCACGCCCTGAATCTTTTTTCACTTATTTATTTATACCCTGTATATTGAAAAAGTATTTTCTGATTGAAGGCTGTCCTTTTAAAAATATATGCTCATTTGTAATCCACTTTCATTTAGAGATAATGATAATAATGTGATTAATAAAGTACAAAAAGTTTGTTTTATTATTATTTTCAATATTTAAACATATATTATGGGTAAATTAATTTAACTTGACAATCCTAACATAAACAACTTTTTACTCCTTTAACAAATAGTTATTATTTTCTTCGATGCTCTCGATCCATTTCTGAAATTTGGTGGATGATGTTCTGAAATCCTCTCCCTGCTTCTTTTAAGGACCTCCCTGTGCCGGTGGTGCGCACAGCAAAGTCCCTAACGCGAAACGCGAGCGCGAATCTTCACCACCTCATCAGTGTCCGGAA
Source organism: Anoplophora glabripennis (assembly GCF_000390285.2). Classification (NCBI taxonomy): domain Eukaryota; kingdom Metazoa; phylum Arthropoda; class Insecta; order Coleoptera; family Cerambycidae; genus Anoplophora; species Anoplophora glabripennis. The sequence continues at coordinate 164,522 of NW_019416873.1, forward strand.
ACTGGCCGCACGTAAGCCCGGTTTACGACGTGCCAGTCGAGCACGAAGCTATATTTCACGGGTGACCGATGGTCGTCTTTTTCTTGCTTGGGCCTAGTCGCTTCCTCGAGGGCGGCTTACTGTCGCACCCTGTCGTTAGAACGCTGGCTCTGTCTTGTTGCTTCTAGGGCTTAGGGCAGACGCCGGCGTCAGACCCAGTGCAAAGCCACTTGGTGTGTTGCTCCTGTTCTCGCTTCTGTGGGGGCCAAGAGACCGTAAATCCTTGCAGGCGCTCGGCAACGGTCAATTAGCTCCACTGGTGATTTATCCCTCGTTGAGGCACGCGATTGCTACGGCGGTAAAGTTTATAGTCCGCAATAAAAATTACAGACTGAATTCTTTGGCTTTAATTCGCAATGAAAATTGCGAATGTCGAAGGTAGACTATGTCGTACGAATTTTTATATTGAGTCAATTGCTGCTCAGACAACTGATTCTTGGAATATCCTGTATATCACGTAGCGAATGAATCTAATTATAAATTACCGCGACCTCAGTGGCGAATAATTTAGAAAATACGAGAATTTAGGACGTAGAAATTATGTATCGCATGCGGCAAATTACATGCGAAAAACCTCACGGGGTTTAATGCAATGCAAAAGGCTTAAATGAATAATTTTCTCACGGCAAAATAGCTCAGTTCGAACTTTGCGAGTTCGTCACTTTCGTAGAAAGCTAAGTTAGGATGCACAACCTCACGGGGTTGTGGCTAACGCGGAATGAATATTGTTCCCTTTTTTCAGGGCCTTTTTATATGCTTCGTTACGTAACTAAACCGTTATTTCTGCGCGGGAGCCAATCACGTCGCACAGAAATTGTAACGGTTTTTTCATTTTGGCGGGAAGCGCCCGTCGTCCACGCTCCGATCGAGAAAGTGCCGGAGCCCAACCCAAAACAGGCGGACGGGCGAAAACGGTGTGACGTCACAGCCTCTGAAAATTCGCGTCCACGACATTATATTAATCTTTATAATAAATATTCAAAATGACTACCTTCATTTTTCAAACATAAATTTACCCTGCGTTTCATGCACTCAAAAACATGTTCAAGTTCATATGGTGTTATAATGTTTATTTCATGTTCAATTACTGCTTCCATCTGTTCAAGTGTGTAGAGAGGGTTTTTGAATAAGTATATTATTTTTGATATGGCCAAACACATAAAAATCTAAAGGCGTGACGTCAGGACTTCGAGCAAGCCTCTACTAATCAATCTATAACTATAAAATTCATGAAGATATCTTATAGTTTCTGCTGCAGTATGTGCTGTGGCACCGTGTTATTGAAAATACCCATGCTGCAGTTTATCGTCATGTATTAATTCCAGGGCCTGTTGTAAAATGGTACGGTTCTCGTTCTCCATTTATGGCTTCTCGGAAAAAAAATGGGTCTATTATCCGTCTTCTTGAAACTACTACCCAGATACCTATCTTCTGAGGATGTAATGATGTTTCAATAAAATTATGGAAAATTTCGGCAGCCCAAGTTCTATAATCCTGACTATTTATTGATAACCTCATGCTTCATCGGAAAAAGAAGTCAGGTATACTAAGTTATAGTCATTTAATTAAACCATCGAAAATATTGTACTCGTTGGTTGTGATCAGGATGACGTAACTCTTGCACAACAGGAACTTTATAGGCATGTATATCTAGCTGCTTCTTTAATGCCTTGTGACAAGTCCCAACTGATACACCTACGGACATATTATCAATATAATATTATGTACATTTCTTGTAAATACACAAATTAACCAGCATAATGTTGTAAGATTTTATATGTCGATAAAAAAATTACATTCTAAAGAAATAGCATTAAAACATTTTCAAAATTATTTAATTTATTAATTATTCGTTAACTTTTGCTTTAGGTTAAAAAATTTACATAATTCAACTATATTAAGTTTATTGCAGTACCTGTTTGTGTAGATAACTTCGAAACAGATTTCTTAGGACTTCGCATCATTCGTTGGCGAATATCTTCAACAACATTTTCTGTTTAAACAATAGATCTGCCTGCCGATTTGCCCTTGCAATGCAATGTTTTTCCTCATACTAAAGATTAATTTGTGTTTTTAAACATATCATATACGATATTAGCATCAGGAAAACAACAAATTGTTCTATAGATTGCAAAAAGTAAGACCAAGTTCCATCTGCGTTTCGTATACCACTACGAAAATGTGTCATCAAAATAAATGCGTTTTGTTCCGGTGAGTTCTGAAAAGAATTTTTTTTTCAACAGATAACGATTAATTTGTAGAAAAGCACAGAAATATTGGTATAGTTGTTTCAAAATCTTATGAGCTTTGACCTTCATATGCGCAGAAACATAATTCCGACCGTCGCCGTCGCCTAAATTATTCTACGTCCTAAAAACGTTACATCCATTATTCACAGTCTATCTCGAGCTCTCGTAGCGTAAACGAGCCTTTGCTCCGATTACAAATATCATAATAAAATGCCCTATTCTTTATTATTTTAATTTAAGCAATAAAAATATATATAACGAACATTCGCCAGTTAACTTTATTGATGCCCGAGCACCTTAGTTCATTTCTGGTTGTAATGAGGCGCGTGGTCTAATTCTGAGTCAATGTTTTCACAACGTGTTCATTAGAAGAATTATGTGGATACGGCCACGCCTTTCGCGCATTTCGCGGCTCATGAGATTTTGAAACTACTCTAAATACTGCTAAATTGTACAAACAAGGACAGGCATTAAACACGAAAAGTTACGGACGCGTCTGGTTTGACGTTTCATCTAGGGTTCCAGTAGGTAACTTTTCCTTGATAATAATTTTGAAACGCTCAAATTTATTGAGCGCCAAAACAAATCTGGTCAAGTGGGACTCGGACATTTATGAAGGCATTGTATAAAGTGCTACCTCGGATGTCGAATGCGGTTGACTCCAAGAAAGTGACGTAGGGGTCCTCTTGGAATTCTATCTCAACGAATATATGTAGTACGAACTGTAACTTAATTCGTTATGATAGCATTAAAGTAATTTCTCAATATAATGCGCTGTATACCAACTTATTAATAGTTGCTATCTTAAACTACTCCTTATGCTAGTAAATAGTATATATTATATTATTATACTAAATTATACAGGGTGATCCATTATCGGCAGGGAGCAACTGTACATAGGAAACTAAACGTGCTACGATTATGGAGTAAAAAAATTATTAACAAATTCGGACAAAAGAATTTAATTTAAAATATTTTCAAGTTTGTAACTTCACCGCCAGGGGGCACAACTGCTATAGTATTAAAGAAAATAGTTTTTTCGAAATTTCGCTTATATAACCTACGTTGAAAATACACTATTTAGATACACTGTTAAACCCTTCACAAGTTTTGTTTGAATCTAGAACTATTAATAAAATTTATATTTATGATATGGGAATAAAAATATTATTTTCCACCGCAACGGTAGCCGACGCTAATCAGTTTTGTAATTGTTTCCGTTTAATCAAAAAATTAAATGTAACAATATAGTTTTTTTCCATGGCTTGATGCCTTTGTTTTTAACAATACAGAAATATATGATTAAGGAAAGTTGCTTAGAATTGAAATTTATATTACAATTTCAACTTGTGTATGAATCGGATAGTAAAACATTTTAATTCATTTTTACGAGAAAAATGCATTCTTGATTAAAATGTTTGCTTGTCTTTAAAATGCGGTTCGCATGGAGAACTGAAAAATGCGCGAACCGTGGTGGAGCTGTGTTTGAATAATTCTAAACTTTTAATAACAATTTTCTCAATTTAAAATATGCAGTTAGTTATTAGTGTTAGTTTTTATTATAGTAAGATATTAGTGTTCTTATATTTTCCTTAAGTGTATGAATTGCTAAGAAACAAATATAATTTTTTAAGAAGTTTGGAATTTTTGGATTTCCTTTGTTCATACACATTAGAAGAACGGCATTAATAAAAGTTACTAAATAAAGTTCTTAATGCCAATTATATTTGAATGATGAGCAAAATAAGGCAGTTTATTCTTGAACGATTTTTATATTTACCGACTTTCTGATCACCCTGTACATGCAAGATGAAAGTTCTCCATGCTAACCGTATTTTAAAGACAACCAAAAATTTTAATCAAGAATGTCTTTTTCTTATAAAATGAACAATAAAAATGTTTTACTGTCCGTTTCTATCAAAGTAGGCCGATTCATACACAAATTGAAATTTTAATATAAATTTCAATTCTAAACAACATATTTCTGTATTGTTAACAACAAAGACAGTTTATTCCTGAACGATTTTTATATTTACCGATTTTCTAATCACCCTGTACTGCAAAATCCGTTTAGACAAAAAAATGTATCATCTGGGATTCGATACTAGCGTACGGCAGCTTTTCGGCAGAGAGCATTAGGATCGTGGATTGTAATAACTTTCTAGTATCACTGAGATAGGTTGTACTGGGCGCCACGTAACTTTACATGAATTGTGTCGAGTACTCTATATTTTGCCAAGTTACGAAATTCAAAATCGTGAAATAAAGATAAGAAAAAAAATACAAAGTAATGGTAGAGATAATGAAATAAAAAAAATTAAGTAGATAAAATTTAAAACTATTTATTTCAACTCCCGAAATAAGCATCTGGTTGTAAATTGGGTAGACAAAAAATATTATATAAAGTTTAGTGATAAAACAAAAAAATTGGATGGTGTTCATACAACTATTTTGACAGGTTGTTCTGTTATAAACAAAACTGATATAAAATATTAAAACATGGACTAAGAGCGCATATTCATAGTACTATGATCGTGCGTTACATACGTTTTCAAGATATCGTTAGTAGATAGTAGGTATGAATAGTTGTAAAATATTTATATATGTATAAACAAACAAAACAACAACAAAAAAAACATTTATAAATATATGAGACTTATCTGATTATACGAGGAGTGAAATAAGATGTTGCTTCTTAGGTGGCAACGAGGGACTTGTAAACAAAATAGCGTCTATCCAATCCTAGGTTCTGTTGCCCAGTGTATATCGGTTGCTGCTGGAAAACTGTAGTAGCTGATGACGGACGTTGATTCAAGGCCCACAAAATGTGATGGCAACGCCTTTATGAGCAACAGGGAGCCAACTAGTGAATACTTCACAGAAGCTGAACTTAATGAAATACTGGAACTTATCTAACTTATTCTAAAAACCCTAAAATAGAACAATTGCTTAAGTACTATGAACTAAGAAATGTCTTTTAATTGCAACTCACCTTCTGTAGAAGGGTTTAAATTGAGGTACCTAACCAAAATTACTTTCGGATATGAAGTAAATCTTGGGGCAAAACAATACGAAATTAGCAGCAACCAGGAAAACTCGATGTCGATAAAATAGAAAAGCGTGTAGGTGCAAAACGAAAAAGTAAAATATGACATAGAATATACCTATACGAACTAAATTAAAAGTAGCGTTGTTAGTAATTATACTTTCATTAAACCTAATTAACTAATAAATAAGAAAAGTAACATTTCAAAATGCTACAGTACATAGAAGATAAAAATTCTTCGTGCCAGCCGCATTTCAAAGACAAGCAAAAATTGAAATCAAGAGTGCCTTTTTCTCGTAAAATAAGAATTAAAAAGAATTTCCCTCTTTCCCACTCTAATCGTATATGCAGGGTGTTTCAGTTCGAGTGAATCACACTTTAACCACAAATAGAACTCAATAAATAATTCAAAATTGCTTTATAAAACAAGGGTCTAAGTCTCACAGTTTGTACACATGTACAGGGCCATATTGGTCGGTTTTTAAAATCATTTTATTTATTAAATCTTTGGTATGCTTATAACAATTTGAATCAAATTTAGTGTAGTGTTAGAATTTACATATGTGCATAAAATTTACAAATTTTTGTAGGCAGTGGCGTAGGAAGGGGTAGTAGAGGGATTTTTTACCTCAACTTCTACGCCAGTGACCTAATAATTCATTTGGGATTTATTTTTAGATTCCGACAATTCTACATAATAAAGGTATACTTGTTGAAATTGTTTTTTTTAATTAATGTGTGTGTAAATTTTAACAATGGTTTTGTATTTCTCTTTTTTGATGGTTTTCTAATTTAATCACACGTTTGTAAGTATGTAATAAGCTTTCATAACTTATTATTTTAATGCATATATTAATTATATTTTATAACATGTCTTGAGAAAGGAAATAACATTTCCGAAAGCTTGACAACAACACTGCACTGTTGACTGAAAGTCCAAATAAAAAAAAACAAAAACAACAAAAAAAAATGTACGCTACTGACTTTTTTTAATTTTTATATTTTTGTTGGATTTGTTGGCAACTAAAAATACAACTTTTTTGTCACTGGAATGTTTTTCGTATTTTAATTAATTTTAGGAGAAAAAAAATTAAATCCACTTTATTGCAAATCCCTGGACTACACAAGAAACATGGGGAAAAAATAGAAAATGTCATAAAAATTTTCGTCAAGGTGGGGACGCCACTGGAGTTCATAAATCTAATCAAGTTAGGGTTAAATTAGCCCCTTAACACTACAAATAACACTGCCAAATTACAACAAAATTGGGTAAAGGGTATTTAAGATATTTACGATCACTCAAATAATCGTCTGTTGAATTTATTGTACATACTTAATTAACACCCTATAACACCCCTAATACGGGGTGATCCAGTCATAATGTCATTAATTTTAACCACGTATTCGGAAAGCATAATAAAGACAAAAAATCGTAAAAAAATTTTTTACTCGACTTTTAAACATGAAGGAAATCAACCCATAACTTCCGCTAAGAGGGCGGTCCGGCCAGATACCCAGATGCTCGGAAAATTTTGTAACGTAATGTCACGAACCAGTGGTCAGCTGAAGCGAACAGCGTTGCCAAGTTCACATCATAATCTGTGGTTTACATTTACTTTGGGTTCCGCGTTAAACGTAGCAACTTAAATCGCTTTAGTATACGTATACGAAACCAATAAAATACAAGTAAATAAAGTAGCATGCTGCATTTTATTATAAATAATTTTAACAATTGTGCAAAATGTTTTAATAAGCCTGACTTCTCGAAGTCAACTTTCGGTAAAAGAAAATAAATAAAGCAGAGGTAGTTACCTGTTTGTAGGCACACCGTATTTTATCTAAAAAAAGTCGGCACATTAAATACCCGAATATACAAAATACACTACAAACGGTTACAAAACCATTAATAAATGAAAGCGTTTATTCAAGTCTACCACCCTCCTTATCTTCCGCATTTATCCCGCAAATTTCAGACACCAAGATCACACCATACAGATGGACAGAGGATGTGGATTGTAAATACACGCGAAACCGTTAGTTAGTTGTTTAAAGCGTCGGTGGTGATGACTTGTATACGAATGCCGGATATGTGGATATGGCGATTTTATACGGAGAGTGTGTACAGAACGCAAACGCCGCTGCAATTGAATATCGCAGACGTGTCCCTGACATACAGAACTTCCCAAGCTCGCGGACAATTGTGCAAGCCGTCCAACGTCTTCGTGACACAGGGTCTATCATACCGCGCAGAGAACGTTCAGAACATCGACAAAATGACTTAAATGTGATAGAAGCCGTTTTAAATTTAGGAGCAGTCTACTATTTCCACAAGAACAATTTCACGGCGATTGGTGATATCACAAACCAAAGTTTGGCAAATATTGCGCGAGAATTCACTCAACCCGTACCATTTTATTTTCAAAAAGTTCAAGCTATCGAATCAGTTAATTTCCCCAATCGCCTTGAATTTTGCAATTAGTTCCTCAATGAGAGTGCAGCAGAACTAACTTTATTAACAAAGTGCTCTGGACGGATGAATGCTGTTTTACTCGTGCTGGCATTTTAAACAGGTAAAAAACATACTTATTACTTCTCAAAAACAATAATAAACTTTGGATATATGCAACTGCATATTGAATAATAAATTGAACATAAAACTAAAACTGTATTATTTACCATAATAAATTATAAAACGTGAAAACTTTGATAATATTAAAAACGATAAATTGTAATAACCGTACATTCGAAAACAATCATCCCTATTCATTTGCTATTTTAGCATCAACATTAATGAATAAATAACAATTGTTATCACAATATTTAAGGTAAAATATCTATTTTTAATGTATGTAGGGTTTTAGAAATTGAATAATTTCTTTATACATTATGAAGGAACGAAAGCATCAGTTCACGTCTGGCACCCTTGTTCCTACAAAAATTCCTTTATTCTCATAAAGTATTTATATCAAATGTAATTTATTATAAATCAAATTTTTTTAAAAAATTCCACATGTATGTATGTTTTACCTTTGTACACGCCACTGTTGTTTACTAGTTTTTTGGAGGCGCTCTCTGATTTATGACCAAGCTCGCCAGGTTAGTATTTGACGTATAACCGACCACTTCGTACACTCGATGCACCTGGGCGACTACAACTACTACCAGAACACAGTGCGTATGCAGCGCTATTTCAGATTTTACATTCAATTTCATTTTAAATTTGAAATTGTTCATCTTACGCCTCCTAAAAGTGATGACACGATTTTCCTTTGATAAAAGACCTTGGCTCTACTTTGCATCGAATACGATCCGATCCTACTACAGTCATATAGTGCACGTGCAAGTCAAAAGTGGGTTAGAAGGTTAGTGAGCTGGACAGGTTAGCTTAGGTCGGAAACACGTACCGAGTTGTTTATTTGTCTCCGTCCGATTGTTTTTTATGGAATATACAAGTCTCTCTTCTATTATTTACAGTCAATATTTAAATACTACATACATTTCACCCTCTTTTTATAATATTTATCTAGAGAGTGTTGGTTTTTTATGTCATTATTTCTGTAATAAAATTGAAATGGTTATGAAATGAAATTTAAATTATTTGAACTCTTGGAGTATTGCAACTTCATTATTAAATTTCATTTAATGTGAAACAGAGCTAATTTCTTTGCAGCCATAATAGTCACATTTGGTCAAATGAAAACCCGCACACTACTCGTCGGTTTAGCTTTCAGAGGAGGTTCGGTGTCAATGTATGGGCAGGAGTATATGGCGATCGTTTAAGGGCGCCGTTTTATNTACCAGGCGAAGATGGAAACCGTCGCCGATACCAAGTCATCAACAATCAGCCACTCGACCAAATTCAAGTCGTCGAAATCCAAAGTCCACTCGATGAAAGGGGGGAGGTGTCGTATAATGTGAGCGAGCTTCAGATTTCGACTATCTTTCGAATCCAAGTTCCAATGCCCAGGACGACGCTCCAGCGCGAGATGTTCAGGCAGCAATCGAAGCTATAAATGATAAATTCCACAAAGTTTCCAATCTCGAGCCCGAAGTCGCTGTCAGAGAAAAAAGTAAAACTTTCACCCATGTTTCCAATCCAAACCTCAAAATCCAGCACAGAGCTCCAAGCCCGATTTCCAACATAGGAAATCGAAGGCAGAGCATTAACTTACGCAATGTTTCGAATCCTGAAGCCGAAGTCGCTGTCAGGACGGAAAGTAAGATTTTCACCCAAGTTTCCAATCCAGACCCAAGAATCCCGGACAACGTCCTAAGTCCGATATCCAGTAACACAAACCAAGTCCTAAGCCATAATTTACACAAAGCTTCCATTCGCCAAGCCGATATCAATACCAGGGCGAAGACGGAAGAAATCGACAAGGTTTCGAATCCGGCTACTATCCAGCCGCCTCGAACCAAGAAGCAGCAGTATCCAAGGAAAACAAACAAAAACACCTATGTTTCAGATTTCCAGCATCGCAGAGCCGCAGTTGAGCCAAACAAGCCAAATAACGAAAATCACCGATGTTTCCAATCCACCTGCGAGAAGCCGCAAATCATCAAAAATGCGCCCTCTGGTGATGGAGACGAGTTAGGCCACATCGAGGACGACCGATGCGAAGCCGACAACGCGCCAGCAGCCACCTTCCAGGGAGTCAAGAATTCGACCCACTTTCCAATGGTCCCCGGCCTTGCAGGGAAGCACCGGTCAAGAAGAGGGAGAAAATTCGTAGAAAAAACCCGGGAATCAACCGCGGATCAAGGCCGCGAATCACCTACCGAGATGGACCGTCAACTGCAGGCATTTGCAGTTATTTAACCGGATCGACGTATCCGGCCAGTCTCTGTGTGGGACGCTCCAAATTTTAGTTGCGACATTAAAGCCTCTACAGTCATTATTACAGCCTTTCGCACACATTTAACCTATTGTTAGAGTCAGATTTATGTTAATAAATATATATATATAACCTAACCTACCTCTTATCTATAAAAGAAAGGTAAAACGTCGCCCGGGCATTTATTTCTGACCCGCGGCAGACCCAAATCACGGGCCATTAGCCAGCCCTATCATAAAGTGTTAGATATAAGCTCTAGTGAAGTGCATCAAACCGCCCCTATAGTTATCAGAACTATATGAGCGTAGTGTTTACCTCTAGATATATATAATTATAAGAATTATATATACAAACTACCTAATCAACGGCTCTCATAGCCGCCTAAGCTCAAATATCAGAGATAGCGGGACGTATTGGCGCTTAAAGTCACTTTTCACCTATCTTTCCAATACCGATCCTATATCTCATATCATTCTTATCCAAATTCCCTTTGTTAGAGTCAAACCTCTCATACATCCTATCTAAGGGAACGACAAGTTGTTACAAAATTAGATCGCGTCCTCTCACCTAGCCATGCCTAAGCGCAATATTACCAGGTTAGCTACATCTCGAGCAGAGTCCAGCGCGACAGCGCGAGACGCATATAACATGTCCAGAAACCCTGAGAGCCGCAACCTAATGGTAAGTGAAGCACGGGATGATGAGGTACGACGACAATCGAATTTTCGACACTGAGAGTGAGTGCTGACTGTGTTTCCGAATCCACACGCGTCCCCGTGTACTAGATAAAATACTTTTCTATCATCCCGATTCCAAGGCTCACCCTTCGCATGTTCGCGTTGTCTCGAACATTTTTCAGACCGCCATTCTGGGTTTCAATTAATATAATAATTAATAATAATCCTAATACACCTTCTTACAACTAGTGCTGCCGGCCGTACACAAAAATGCGGGCGGAAGTCAAGGCGTCCAACGTGACGGGCCATACAGACATCAGTGAGTGTTTGGACCCGAAATTTGTGATTTAAAACAATAGTGAAAACGATAGTGGCAAGTGATAGGTGAGTAGTGGAATAATTGACAATATGGCGAGTAAACGCGAAGCAGAATCGGTGAAATGTCAATAAGATATGGACGGAAATACATCGAGGATCGCGGATGTGCCGGTTAATATTGCGGGGTCTGATTTCAGCATCGTACTTGCGAATGCGATTACTGCTGGCTTGAAGGACGGCCTACGACCAGCTACGCCGCGGCCTACCGCGAAGTTTAGCGGTCTCGACTACGAAAATCCCCACACCTTTTTAATGAGTGTAGAGAAGTACTTAAGGGAGTGTCGCGTACCGGCCGAGGATCAATCCGAATTGTTAGCGGAGTTTTTACGCGGTGATGCCGCGAAATGGCTTAAGGGCGCCGTTTTATAGACAAGAAATCGCACTTTTGGTAAGACAGCGATAGCACCTGATAGATAGTAGAAAATCCATCCAGGAAGTGGCGGTCTCTACTAGCGTAATGCCAAACTAGAACAACTTCGTAATACCACATAGCAATCGACGTAAAGATTTCTTTAATCGGTAACTATATATTCTCGGAACATTGGTAAGCCTATTATCGTCCAGAGCCGCATTAGGGAAAATATGTGCAATGAACAAGAATTTTCAGATAATCTTAATATTTGCACAGAAAAATAATATAATGACTTACAGTGTTTTAATAAAATATTGGATGTGGAAACAGAGGAATACTATACTTGATACTATCAAAAATTTAAACATTTATTATAGTGTTTACGAAGATAGTTGAAACCGTATAAAAACTAAAAGTCGGCATCCCTTTATTGTGCCCGGAAAGAGATGCCGACTTTTAGTTTTTATACGGTTTCAACTATCTTCGTAAACACTAAACACCAAACAACTTTTTTGACAAAAACCTCAAATTCCCCAGATTCTTTATTGCTGGGCATGTCGAATGCAAAATGATGCTCATTTTACACCCTTAATGTTCTATATATTTTAATTTCATTTAACAGACATATTTGTGAAATATTTGTGATTATTATCATTATGCTGGAAGTATGGAAATATTGTGGTAAAGACAGTTTTAATGATTTTAAATAACAGTGCAACTGTATTCCAGACAATTAAAATGTACAGAAAAATTTCATTATTTTTCTTAAAAATGTATAGATAAAATATGTTATGAATTATAATTAATGTAATATTAAACATCCTGAACCTATTGGGAAACATAAAATAGGAGAATAATAGAAATAAAAAAACAAAATAGTTTTATCAGATCCTGTGGTAAATATTTTCATAATTTATTAATTGTAGTTCATTACTCATTTCATATTTATTTCAAAATTGTACCAATACAAAGAGCACGTGTTCGTGTTTACCGGCCGGCAGACCAGTTTTTTTTTTGTTGCAAATTAGTCTAAGCATTCTGTCTTCTGTCACGGATTAATGTTAAATTTGCAGAAATTATTACCTGGACAAAAAAAATATGACCGTATAGAAAATTGAATTTTAAATCGAGTTTCTTGTTCTTTAAACTCGATCCAAAATGGCGAACATGGTTACAAAAATATCGCAAAGTTGCAAAAAACGGTTTTTCTAAAATAACTATAAACCGATCGAAAAATTTTAAATGAGAAAGTTGTAGGTTTTAAATAGATTTATCGACTGATTTTGACGAATGTTGACGATTTTATTAATTTTAAGGATCAAAATATGACTGAAAAAGTTGCACTTTTTTGGGTGTTTTTTTCAAATAACTATTTCAATTTTTATTTTATGAAAATGACTTTTAAAGAAGGAAACTGCTGACATTTTTTCGCGAATTTAAAAAAAAT
>NW_019416873.1:179269-183460 GCF_000390285.2 Anoplophora glabripennis
AGCATGATAATATAACTCTTTCCGAAGAAAATAAACCGAAAATTGTCACTGTAGGGCTATCCGCTGAGAAGATCTAGCCAATTTTCGAGAGCGCCTTTTTTTCAAAAAATCGATATATCTCGAAAAATAATTAATATTTTAAAATTTTTCAAAAATTTATTTTTTGGCTTGCCGCGGGCTATCCTTGCAGTAAATAGCAAGTAAGGGAACGCAAATGTAAACGAGTTATAGAAGAGAAAAGAGAAGAACGGTTTTTTCGATATATCTCGAAATATAACAAAGCAACCGGTACTTACAAAAAGACAGACAAAAAAGTCGGTAGCGTTACTTAATTACAGCCAATAAAAGGGTTCTGTCTCCATCGTAAACATCGTAGCGGTCTGTGAGTGCAAGCAAGATGGGTTCAGGCTTGCAAACGTGCAAGGGACGGAGAATGATATATTATTCCTACATTGCACGCATGTTTAGTGGCTCTGTAAATAGATTTGTAAGAAAATAAGTATAAGCAAACATATATTTTATTGAAACTAACATTCAGTAATAAGAATACTAAACATTATACACTTTGAAATAAAAAATATGAAAATTTTACTTATACCATTACGAGAGCCATACTTCCAGCGCAAGCGTGTGTATTTTTTTCTAAACATTGTTTATTTTAGCAAACCTGCATGTCGGCCTAATAAAGCTTTTTATTTTCGTGGTATTCAAAAAAACGTGGCGGAAGATTAACGAGCATGCGTTGTATTGCTTAACATTTTAATTTACATTTTTGATAAAATATTAAATCAAATGTAGAGCTTCCTTATATACAGAGTGTCTTATAATTAGTGTCCAATAATTTATCACTTGATTATATAACCAAAAATAAGAATATGTTTTCAAATAAACATGGGTCGAGAGATGCTAGGGATCTACGCTCCCTAAATGGGGGCCTCAAAAAATTCATTTTTTTAAATATTTTCGACACGGGTTCAAGGAAAATTATAAATTTTGACGTAATTGACGCTCATTAAAAGATCATCATAAAATTTTAATCGTCGGCTAAAATTTGCCTCTATTTATTTACTTGTCGAAATTTTCAAGTTCAAGTTTTCATGCCAACATACATATGATAGATATTCATTTCCTTTACAAAAGAGGTATTCTTTAGTTCTTTGGATAAAATGCTCCATTTCCGAGAAAAACGAATTTAAGCAATTCATTACGTTACCTTAATAAAATTCAAAAAATTTGTCTTGAATGGCTAAAATGGGCACATGTACCATTATGAATTTTCATATGTCATCATATGAATNTAATAAAGTGAAGTGTGCAAGCGCTGAGTGCGTCAGCTGGACCGGCCGGAGAAGTAGGGGGAAGCGGCGCGCGCTCGCTCTGAAAACTGATGACGTGCAGTCTAAATGTCTCTCTTTCAAAATCTTTGATATCTCGGCTTCTGGATCACGTACAAAAATTCTTCTTCTTTTCTACTTAATCTGGGGTAGCTAAACACGAATATTATAGTGATTTTCGCATTAGAAGCAAACTAGTTCCGTAAATGTTTACTTTTTATTTAACTTACATTTTTTTACTTTTATTATACTTCTTCACGAAAATATGGAAGTCGAACAAGAAAATTAATCAAAAGACAATCCGACAAAGAAAGGAAGAATTTCATTCGATAAATAATTTTAGTTTTCCTTGTAATAATTTTATAGATATTTTATACATAGTTGTATAATAATTAAATATTTTTGTAAATAAATTAAATTCTTTAAACTTATTTTACACCAAAATTAATTAATTATTGAAATGATGAAGTAATTTTTTTAAATTCCTGAAAAATGTCAGCAGTTTCTTTCTTTAAAAGTCATTTTAATAAAATAAAAATTGAAATAGTTATTTGAAAAAAACATACCCAAAAAATGTGCAACTTTTTTAGTCATATTTTGATCCTTAAAATTAATAAAATCGTCAACATTTTTTAACAGCATGATAATATAACTAACTCTTTGCGAAGAAAATAAACCAAACATCGTCACTTTAGGGCTATCCGCTGAGAAGATCTAGCCAATTTTCGAGAGCGCCTTTTTTTCAAAAAATCGATATATCTCGAAAAATAATTAATATTTTTAAATTTTTCAAAAATGTACNAGCAATTCATTACGTTACCTTAATAAAATTCAAAAAATTTGTCTTGAATGGCTAAAATAGGCACATGTACCATTATGAATTTTCATATGTCATCATATCAATATACATTGTAATAAACAACGTGAAAAGTGCTTAGAAAAGTTTGTTATGGGCCGTCCCGAGCAAGGGGAGGGGGAGAATCGGTTCAAATTTGTGCATGTTGTATTTGTTGCTATAAAATTTGATTGATCTGAGTTTTCTATGAAAAAATGGTGATGTTGTTTTGATCTGAACTTGAAAATTTCGGCAAACAAAAAAATAGGGGCAAATTTTAGCCCACGACCTCCCCCCCCAATTGAGATGAATAAAATTTTTGAAAAATTTTATGATGATCTATTTCGACTTTTAAGAGCGTTCATGGTGTCAAAATTAATAATTTTCCTTCAAAATTCACTTATTGTTTATATTTCAAAACACCTGAAACTGAAAGAAAAATTATTCGTATACTTCAACAAAATTTCACTAACTTAAAATTGTGTATATCTCGAAAATTTCTCCAAGACATAGAAGACAATGAGGAACAAAATGAAAAACTCAAATATTATCATGAAGGTAAAACTAGTCATAGAGGTATTACAGAAGTCAAAATCTCCCTTCTTAAAAGATATTACTGGCCAAATTTAGTTAATGATGTCACAAATTATGTAAATTCTTGTAGAATACGTCAAAAAGCAAAATATGAAAGACATCCCCAGCGTATTAAATTTCAAATAACTCCCACTCCTAAAAAACCTTTTGAGATAATTCATATGGACCTATTTTTCGCAGAATCCAAAATATTTTTAACAGTTTTAGATCCTTTTTCAAAATTAGGTCAAGCCTACCACATTAAGACAAAAAATTCTATTGNTTGGCCGGAGGCGGCTACTCAAACTTGTTTTTTTTTCAAAAACTCCTTGATTTGTACCACCTGCAGACTATGAAATTCGGCTTTAGGAATACATTTTGAAAACAAAAGTGAAATGACAGACAAAAAAGTCGGTAGCGTTTCTTAATTACAGCCAATAAAAGGGTTCCGTCTCCGTCGTAAACATCGTAGCGGTCTGTGAGTGCAGTCTGCGAGATGGGTTCAGGCTTGCAAATGCGCAAGGGACGGAGAATGATATATTATTCCTACATTGCACGCATGTTTAGTGGCTCTGTAAATAGATTTGTAAGAAAATAAATATAAACAAACATATATTTTATTGAAACTTAACATTCAGTAATAAGAAAACTAAACATTATACACTTTGAAATAAAGAATATGAAAATTTTACTTATACTATTACGAGAGCCATACTTCCAGCGGAAGCGTGTGTATTTTTTTCTAAACATTGTTTATTTTAGCAAACCTGCATGTCGGCCTAATAAAGCTTTTTATTTTCGTGGTATTCAAAAAAACGTGGCGGAAGATTAACGAGCATGCGTTGTATTGCTTAACATTTTAATTTACATTTTTGATAAAATATTAAATCAAATGTAGAGCTTCCTTATATACAGAGTGTCTCATAATTAGTATCCAATAATTTATCACTTGATTATATAGCCAAAAATAAGAATATGTTTTCAAATAAACATGGGTCGAGAGATGCTTCCTAAGGGATCTGCGCTCCCTAAATGGTGGCCTCAAAAAATTCATTTTTTTAAATATTTTCGAAACGGTTTCAAGGAAAATTATAAATTTTGACATAATTGACGCTCATTAAAAGATCATCATAAAATTTTAATCGTCGGCTAAAATTTGCCTCTATTTTTTTACTTGTCGAAATTTTCAAGTTCATGTTTTCATGCCAACATATGATAGATATTCATTTCCTTTACAAAAGAGGTACTCTTTAGTTCTTTGGATAAAATGCTCCATTTCCGAGAAAAACGAATTTAAGCAATTCATTACGTTACCTTAATAAAATTCAAAAAATTTGTCTTGAATGGCTAAAATGGGCACATGTACCATTATGAATTTTCATATGTCATCATATGAATATACATTGTAATAAACAACGTGAAAAGTGCTTAGAAAACTTTGTTATGGGC
>NW_019416873.1:183783-186824 GCF_000390285.2 Anoplophora glabripennis
TATATATATATTTTAATGAAATTTTACAGGCTTTGACAGTTAACAACGATACATGTTTTACGATAAAAGTATTGTTTTCAGTTTCACCAGTGGCGTCTGGATATTTTTTAAAGAAAAAAATGATACGCCACTGATTTTTCTTAAAATGAAAATTATTTTTGTATTCCCTGTTCAATTTGGAAAAGAAAATGTATCTCTACTGTTTTTCTTATGACGCACCGTTTCCCAGTAAAAAAATAAATTAAAATCGATTTATTGCATGGCGTACTTAATAATTTAAAAAATAGCAGAAATTATGTACTCAGCTTTTTTTTGTACTAATTTTATTACAAAAAATTATTACTCCTCGCAGTTAACAACATGAGTCTACAAAAAATTATCAGTTCTTAGGTTCACTATTCACTATCGAAACAGAAATTAGCAAGTTGGCTGTGCACTCGTTTTTGTTATTCTTTGACAGAATTAATAATAGCTGTCACTTTGAGTGTTTGTAGTTCAGGAAATATAGAGTTGGACGCGACTTTTTGTTTCGGCAAGCTGAATTTATCACTATAGATGCTAAATATTGTGTACAATAACATATTAGTTTCCACAGTCATAAAAATGGGGGGAAAATTGTTTACAGGTTGGTTAATTGTATAATTTTTACGTAAATTCACGTTTTTCACTTATAACTTTTTCCGTTCATTTCCACGAGAAAACTACTTTTTTTTCGTCTTCAAAAGACCTACAAAACTAGTCCTCCAGCGTCAAAAAATATTGATTAGATCAAAAGTTGTAAACAGAAGTTTATTTATGACTTTTGAATTAAACATTTATAAACTGCGTTATTATTATACCATAACGTTTTGGCATCGCATCCTCTCATTCCTTATCTGTCTAATAAATCTGGAATCGGTAAGTTGAATAGTTTACAAGTTATGGCTTTATAAACAAATTAACTAATTATTATTGTCTATACGATCCCGAGCATCTTCCACAACCGCACTGATTTTTTTCATGGTAGATTTCATAATACTCCAGTCGGGTTAGACAAAAAAAGGGCTTAACCGGGACAAAATTAGGGACCACAATTTTACTATTCTAACCTTTAGGGGGGGTCAATAGTAGTGTAAATTCAGAATCGCGACTGAATTCCACCCCTGCGTCAGCCGCCATCTTGAATTTAAGGAAAAATCGTTTTTGCTCAATNCTATGTTAATATTCCATTTTCTATGCCACAGATCACAGAATGAGCGTGGCTTATCCCAGGATCCTGTCTCCTGGATCCGACAGACGCGATGCCTGGGCGTGACGATGGACCAGCGTCTCACGTGGAAACCGCACATCGTGGAGACGGTGGCGCGGGCGAGGATTACCAAAGCTAAGCTCTATCCAGGGGTCGGCAACTGGCGGACCGCGGAAGGTAAAATACTGGACCGCCAAAAATTTTTTAAAGGTATAAATTACTTAAATAAATTATTTAAAGTGTTTTTTTTACGTTTGAGTGCCAACCTTATCATTTTGTGTGAGTGGTTTGAGTTCTTAATGGTTAATAAGCAGATTAAATTTGAGTCCAAATTAAAATAAAAAATTTGTAAGAAATATGAATTTTTTTTTTGGACCTCGTTAAAAATGTTCAGAAGTATCCGGACCCCATCTAAAATTACTTGCCGACCCTTGCATGCCTTATTCAAGGGTAGCAACACACTTAGTCTAAGAAATAAGCGAACGCTTATCAAGGTGGTACTTCAACCGCAGCTAACCTACGCCTCCGCGGTGTGGGGACAAGCGGCAAAAAGCCATTTAAAGTTGATCCAGCTTGCACGCGACCTTTTCCTAGTTCGTGTAAACCACCTCCCTGCTGCCGTGGATTGGAGGGTGTTAATTTTCTCTGTCGTAGTTAGTGTAAGTGCGTTTTTAATGTCTGTCTCTAATGGCAGGATTGTTGCCTCCATGTCAAGTGTGATTTCAATGGCGGGGAGCGCGGTGCTTCTTTGCATTTCTGCTTTTAAAAAATAATGTTCAAAAATAGAGCACAAGTAAATACCTGATAAAGTAAAAGAGAGACTTACCTATTTGGGCATAATCCCGGCTTCTGAGTCGAACGAAGAAGAGGATTTCGATATTCTTAGGCACTCAATTAACTTGACATACGACAGACATGTGATAGTTCGTAATCTGTTCTAACACGATTTCATAATCAGTACTTATCAAGCACATGCGTACACAATATTTTATTACTGCTTCTGAACCAATAATTCCTTGTTTGAACGGACCTAATAAACATATTATAGCGTTATCAACTTATTTGCACTTTTGCACTCAGTACGCAGAGTAAGGAGTAAAAGCATACAAATTTTATAAATCTAACTAGTTTTTAAATTATTTAAAAAAATTAAAAATATTTTTTGAAGTTTAACACCCTGTATCTTTTTAACGAAGCGTCCTATATAAAACAACTTTATAGGAAAGACTACCCTTAAAATTCACCAAAGAATACAAAGTTTCAATTTTGGTCACCATTTGTGAATCACCCTGTATAACAAACAATCCTTACTTTTTCATAAATTAAGTATCTACTAGAAAGGCAGGCAAACTCCGCTGACGCGGAGTTTGACCTTTCTCTCGGGCCTTCGGCCCTCGGGCCGCGCTGCGCGCAGCCCGAGCACCGCTCCGCGGTGTTTTCCTCGCTGGTTAGTAGATAAACACCCTGTACTTTGATTTTTAAACACCCTGTATATAAAAGTATGATGAGAATGTTTTTCAAAAAAGAGTAGGCCCCGTTCGAGAAAAGAATAAGAAAAGTTTGTTCCAAACTTCCAAAAAGGCATCTGGTTAGTAAATATAAAATTTTTCATCCAAAGACTACGTAGGTAAGGCAGAAATGGTAAAAAAATAAATTAAGACATCTGCTTGATAAATATATAAATTTTCATTAAAAGACTGTAGTAAATAGACAAAGCTAAAAGTGAAAAGAAATAAAACTGCCCTTAATTCTATAGAACACCTAGTATATGGATTTTTAAAAAAGCGACTTTTCTTCAAAAGATTAACAAAAT
>NW_019416873.1:187873-230918 GCF_000390285.2 Anoplophora glabripennis
GTCGATAGATCTTTTTAAAACCTACAACTTTCTCATTTAAAATTTTTCAATCCGTGCTATATTTTTTTAGTTATTTTAGAAAAACCGGTTTTTTTCAACTTTGCGATTTTTTTTAACCATGTTCGCCATATTGGATCGAGTTTAAAGAACAAGAAACTCAATTTAAAATTTAATTTTCTATACGGTCATATTTTTTTTGTCCAGGTAATAATTTCTGTAAGCATTTCTCTATAATGCTTGGACTAAGAAGCGCGAACATGATATCACCTTGGCATGCACTAAACCATAGACCTTATAAATTACTCTCAATGATAGAATTATAGTGATCTGTACACAGAATTCTAGTTCATCATAAAAATGTAATAGGCCGTCACAATCGCTCTAGTGCATAGACCTTATAGCGGCTTCCCGCCTACCAAGTAAATACTCTATAAATTCCTATGATATTTAAATTAGATTGAGAAAAAAAATACTTTGGACACTCATCTTAAAAAGCCACGAGCCGCCTGGCTGGTACTTCGCACAATCCTTCGCCAAAAATCTGAAAGAAATTGATTCAAATTATTAAATTAACAGTTGGAATATAGAAAATAACCGGCAAATATCAGGATTAACAGGCAACTTGAATTGCCAAAAATTAATAAATCTCCAACCAAACGATTTAGTGATAATGAAAATCCTGCAGGAACACCAGATAATTGGAAACCATTGGAGACTAACGCAGATTGTAGAAACAAACCTAATGTTTTCTTGTTTTAGATAAACGGTTATGCCATGAGTTTCCGGAAGCCAATGATTTACTGCAATCTTTTATGTAATAAATGTAATGTTTCATATGACTTTTTCAAACAAAATACTGCCTAAATTTATTATATTATATTATATTATTTTATAGATTTATATCCCTCAAATGTCTTGAAAATAACTTACACCTGGTATAATATTCCAACATCCTCAGTATGGAGGTTAGGCTACCCTCCATAATCCTTAGGCTGTCCTGAGAATAGCGTATAGTCCAAATCGT
Organism: Anoplophora glabripennis; assembly: GCF_000390285.2. NCBI lineage: Eukaryota > Metazoa > Arthropoda > Insecta > Coleoptera > Cerambycidae > Anoplophora > Anoplophora glabripennis. Next base: position 188,898 of record NW_019416873.1, read on the forward strand.
CCCTGGTATATCTGGGGGATATACTGATTTGTAATACTTATCTCCTGAAGATGCTATGGCTAGACAACCCAAACCGTACCTACATCCTTGGATCATAAGGTCCCATCAGATATTCTGAGGATATCCTCGGAACAAATTTATAATATGTGGGTTTATATTAAATAAAATATAAGTATTAAATAAAATATGTATTTTTTTGAAAATGATACCATATCTTAAAATGTTCGTCATCTAAGGGATCAAGAAGTGAGAATTAATTATTTGTGAGCATATTAAGTACCCACTGAAATGTCCATGTAGTAATACGTATATAGTGTCTCAGAATATTGTGGGCAATCTCTTGGATTTATACAGGGAATGTTAAAATAACATGACAAGTTAAAATTTTCCCTAAGAGGCCGCCCTACGGAGATACAGGCCCTTAAAGGACGCCCCTGGAAAACGATTTTTTTAATAACTTTTAAAATACTTTGTGTAAATTAATTATTTTTAGGGAAAAAAATGTAAACAAAAATAGCATATTTTTAGATAGGCACAGAAATAAGAATGCAAATTTTATCGGTTTATTTCTCTTTACGGATGTAATAAAAATCATATTAAACAAAAATATTTTTTCTCGAAGACAGTTCATTTTATTGATGTTCTTTTTAGTTTAAGGTGCAAGCTATCTAAAAATATTATTTTTAGATAGCTTACGGAGATGATAGAAACAGGCATCGCAGAGTGTAAAAAAATTGATATTATTGTGCTACAGAGTTAGTCCGTCCCTGGCAAACCAAATAAGTCAAATTGTTTTCATGGGTCAATTTTTAAGGAGTCTTATCTGTCCATCGTATTAAAAAATTATTAAATTACACAAAGTACCTATTTTTAAAGTTATTTAAAATAAATCGATTTTTAGGGGCGTCGATCCCTTAAGGGGGACTCTAGGGAAAATTTTTATAGGGACCTGTCATGTTATTTTAACGTTCCCTGTATAAATCCGGGAGATTGTCCACATATTCTGGGACACCCTGTATATATATAAGTGGTAATGGTTCAGCAATTAATTACAACCACAGTTATGTGTCACGATCAGGTCTTTTTACCACCAGGCCTGCGAAAAAAGTTTCAGGTTCAGGTGTCGCTCCCTCTTGACAAACCCTGGTCTAGAGATCAATATTTTTCAAATAATTGAAATAAAAAAGCTGGGGATGAAGTAAATAATGATAGTCATCCAAATGTTCTAAATCTAATGTATGAAAAACTGTCTATCTAATATCCTCTTTCATTATGATAATAGAAATTTAATGTTTAGTTTAGTTTGTGATATATGGCTAAATCGATTAGTAATGACGGAAACATTAAAATAGGTAGTAATTATGTAGTAATCTTTTATTGAATCATATCGCGTTAATTTCGAATCATGGGAATGCAGCTTCGCAATTTTAATTTTTTTGTGAGCTTGGTGTTTTAAACAATACTGGAACAAAGAAACAAATTCAGACCTTATTTATTTATTCTGATATGTAAGTATCTGTATTCTACTTCACCGTGCCGTATAAACGAAGTCAAGGGCTGCAATAACCTGCGTTTGCGCTCATCGTCTCGCTTTCCATCTGTCCCTCTCTTTATTCATCTTGTTACCATTTTAGAGTCCAGTTTTTCTGTCTCTCATTTTTGTCACAATTTTGACTTTTGTTTGCGTATGCGTTGTAATTTCGTTGAGTGTTAGTTGGTGCAGTGCATTTGTTTTCGCTAGATAACGTGTTTGTTATAGTATTATTGCTTTGACTCAACAAAGACTCTAAAGAAATGACTGACAAGAAAGGTAAGACGATCCGTTCAAGTTAAAGATGGTGGCTAGGTGTAACTTCAAAATAGGTACGATTTTTATAGAATAAATAAACAAGCAATGGACGCCCATTGAGAAGGAAAAATTACTATTTAAGTAGTACAGTACCTAAGTCAATGCGGAGCTAGAATTGGGCGAACATACATTAAAATTGCATAATAATATGCAGGATGTTTGAATCAATACTAACAGTTAGGTTATCTCTGTCTGTATCAGGTAACCTAGATGTTCTAACTCATTCTCTCCCATGCCTCTCTCATAGCCTTGTCCTACATTGCAAAGTACTGCAGTACAGATTAGGGATTTTAATGTTTATTGTATTTAGGAGGGCAAGTTGATCACGAAAGTTATGTTACTTGCAGCGCCTGGTTTAAAAGCTACAGAGGAGGACGAGCAGAGCCACCCCGGACGCCGACCACGAGACAAACAGTACCTATTTATTTTCATGTGTTTAATACAGTGGCTGATGCTTGTTGGTTATCCCGCTCAACGATTTACCTTCACTAGATTTTTTTTGGTTGGGAATTGTGTGCAACCCTGCATTTTTTCACTCGATACTGGCCGTGCGAGAACAGATGTTTCTCATTTCGTAACACTTCGTTGCTTGTAATTACAAATCTCGGAGGTCACGTCTATTTTTGGATAGCGAGCTTTCGAAAAAAAAATCGTTTGTATTTGCCAGCGAACGAAACTTGAATTCAATTAAAAATTTTCACGGAAACATTTCACTCGTTTAACTAGTGAAAAACAATGGCTTGTTTGTAGGTACGAATATGAACTTAGATAGCAACCATGATTATTTGTGAGGACTAGGTATTAACCTTGTATACTTTGACTTACGTAGGGTAGCAATTAATTGGATTTAATAAATCGCAAGAAAAAAATTACTATTCAAAACTCGAGAAAAGATCGAACAGGTTTCAAATAACTACTTATAATCATAATCCATACCAAAATATCTGGCATCTCGTTTTAAATGGATGTTGGTTTGATTTCTAAGAATTATATGTGTGTTGTATATAGGTAGGTACCTATATTTAGTATAAATTAAAGTATTTCTATGATCGAATCTAGGTATCATAGGATCTAGGTATCATCATATTTTTACAACTACTACAATAATATTGTATTTAGTTAACTGATTGAGAAATTCGTATCATTAAGTTTTTTATTTACAATAAATAAAAAAGTCAATAAATTTGTAGGTATATTATAAGTGAATCGTGTTTTTTACAGGGTGATATTTTTCCAACTAACTGAAATTTGTAAATAATCTTAACATTGTTTATTTATGGCCAATATGATTTTCAGAAGCGATTCAAGTAAAATATGTTTCAATGAATGAGCATAGTAAGTATACTAGTATTTTTTGGTAAAATACCCTCGGGTCTGATGTTAAATCTGGCTCAGTCCGCATTATAGCAGTCTTATGAAAATCTTTTTTTCCTATTATATATTCTTTTTTGTAAAAACATTAACAATAAATAAATTGGTGTAACCTAGTGGAATTAAATCTATAAGTATTAGGTATTTTGTCCCGTGACAAGTTTTTTATTTTTTTTATATTTTTTAATTACTGAAATATTTTGAAAATTTTCATTAATTTTTTATTCATTAGAAGGACATATATTGACTATATTTAAAGTCTACTATTTTTTTTTTTTTAGATAAATGCTCGCGAATTTTTAAAGCCCTTTGGTATTGGCATACAAAATTCAATGTTATTTTTCTTCCAAATTTATATTTATAAAAACAATAAAATTTTATATAATGAATATTTGTGCTGTCTGATATTGAATAACTATTTGCAGTAGAAGCTTGCACAGGAAGTTAAAAAACATGAAATGGTTGTGAAATCAAATAACAAGAGATTTGATTTTTGTTAACTTTTTAATTGTTAAAATCAGTTTTTAATAGAAGGAAACTGCAGGAATAATTTGATGTACCTACATGATTGAGTAATGTTTGTATAATAACGTTTCAATAATACTTCCGTAATTCGATTATTTATATCCCTCGAAGGCATGCATCTGAATTTATTGATAAACTCAAAACCAAGAATTATCCAAGTTATTTTTGCACAACAGGGTTGTTGACTATAAAAACAAACCATATACAAATTGTTGTTGATACAAAGATTTTATATAAAAGAACCTGCCTGTATAGTCAAATTTTAAATATATGACAAATTAGTGGTAGAAATCATTTATGAATTTTTGTGTTACTTAAAAATTAGTATGACGTCATAAGGGGCAATTAAACAAGAAGCTAATAGCGATCCTATTGCATAATTTTGAAGAAGAAAATATATCAAAATTGTCCATCAAACCCTGTTACCCTGTTTCCTGTTTTTTAAACAAAAGTGACAGTAGTGACACTAGTGACAGCAGTCTATCAATTAAGAGTATTTGTGATAGTTATTATTAATTTCCTGATTGTAATGGATTCAACAAAATTTAAGTGGTGTTTTGTTCCACATTCCACATTCCACATAGCCAATTGCATTATCTCCATAAGACTCCCGAACTGCACTATAATTTTCCGTAAATAAATAGGTATTTATATTTATTATTTATATTATAAATAAACACAATAAAATCATTCATTAAATATGTTAATCCTTACCTGACTGCTTTTATACCTCTGATTTCGCCAATATTAAAACGGTCGTCTCTTTTTAAAAATTCAATTCATGATCATAAAAATATCAATTTTCGGTAAAATTTGCGAAGTAGCTTTCACAAATCCCGTTTCACACATTCTGCTTTAATTCTAAGGGAAGTAAGATATTATATGATTATTACTAAATAATAATTTTACTTAATAAAGGAATTCGAAGATTAAGGAAAATAACTAAGTAGACTTGAAAATATTTTATGCCACAATGTCACTGACAGAGTGACACTACTGACTGTTGACAGAACATCTTCTTCCTCCAATTTTTTTCCTTTACGCAATCATCTACACATAATTTCACTACAAGGTACCCCATATGACGTCACAGCCGTTTTGAAATATTATAAAAAAATCAGTTTTAAATAATTATTTTAAAACTGTTCCAACGCATTTGTCAATCTCTAATTTTGCATACACACTAATTAGTACGTGTAGAATTATATTATCTACTTTTTGAAATTTGGTCATTTTGAAAAATATTTCTGTCTAGCGAGTTTATAAGCATAACATTTAAAATTAAGTATAACCTATTTTTCTGTTATGTTAAAATGCAAAATAAAATTAAATATATAGTTTATAATATTAAGAGCTTGAAATATGATTAATATCTAATATATAATTTTCAAAGATAACAGGTCTATTCATGCATTAAATCTAATATATTTTACCTCGTAATAATAATAAAATGTCTTAGGCTACTATTTCATACTTCTATCACGAAGAGTGGAAATCTGTTGTCTATTTCCCATTCCTCGCATTTCGTTCTTTTGTGTATGCTAAGGTAAGTAGTAAAATAGATCATATTATCATATAGTTCGCCGATGAACTAGAAGTTGAACTAATTCCTTGACAGACTAGGTATGCCTCTAATTAATTAGAAAATGAGCATTTTAGCCTACAAATTTTGATCAGTTTCTCTTTGATAAAATGCTCTCACATCAACATAATAATTAGTAATGCGCATATTTGCAAACATGATTATTGGATGAAAATAGAGCAGTCTATTTTTCATTGAAAACTACTCAACATCGTCTGCTATTTGCTGTAGGTATGTAGTATGTGTAGTATGAGTGAAAGAAGCGATTTAAACTACCATATGACAATTAAGATCAAAAGAGACAGAAATAGTAACTACAAGTCAGATATTCACCAATATTCAGTCGCGAAAAAAAGCCTAAGGTCATAAATATGTAGAATCAATTTTACATTCAAAATTTGAATCGTTTTTTGTGTCACATTATACAGACTACCCAATAAATTATAACCTCATAGAAATATGTACTTGATATGTACAGTGTGTATCAACGAAAACTTGATCCCTTTAACTCTGTACAGAAGCATTTTCTTATTTAAATCTAAAAAATAGGGCAATTTTTATTTTGAGAGGCACACTGATATCAAAATCGACGTCATTTTCACCCTCATCCCAAAAACTTTAAATGGTATCATGTCAAATGAGTCATGTTTTCATTCTCTATATACCTAACCACATTTTTTTTTAAATGCTTGAACTAGTTTCTGAAAATTGTCGATCCTTTTTTATTCCTTAAAAATTGCACATGGCATCATAATAATAAATTTCTCTTTGGCAGGAATTGAGGAGTAAACCATTGTTCAAAACTTGTACATTAAAATACTAACTTCTATAATTACTGAAGCTTTACTCAAAAATAATAGAAATGAGGTAGAGAGCACAGCTTCAAATACATCGTACTTGTGGCATAATTAATTGTTTCAAACTTAAATATTACCGAAGTATTACTCAAATAGTACTCATTATTACACAAATATTGCTCGACCAAATTACTTCTGTTGTTTCTGTGTCGACTAGAAATTTAGGCAGCTATCTGAGAGCATCACCTTTAAATTTTAAGCATTATTCTATAAATCCAATAGCTTTTGAAATACTGTCTCAAATTAAAGATACCTGAAGATAGAGTTGCCAAATCATTAGTACTAAAAATAAACTATATTTTAGGAATGTCAGTATCAGCCTATTACATATAATAAGAAGGTTAAAACATCCTTTTGCCTTTTTTGTTCAGAATTTGTTTTCTCAGTCTGAGGCCAGAGAATTCAGCTAAAAACCGGAGACTTTTGTTGGAAACCAGATATCTGGTAACTCTCCTAAAATCTGTATAATTAATAGGATTACTGTGTTATGTTTTCAAAAAAATATAATTTATATTAATTTTTTATCAGTTAATTATTTTTTAATAACACTTCTGGTAGATACCTATTTTTTAAGTAATATTAAAAGAAAATGAAACTCAACTGTTCAGAAACTGATTGCCGCAATCTGCACCAATCAGTGTCATTTTTTAATATAAAAAATTCTGAAACGTTTTCAGTTTTCCATGAACTTTACATAATTATCGACAACCAACTTATTGCTTTTTCCCCAATTTATGACCGTTGTTCTTAACTATTGTTTTTTGCTGGTTATTTAAGTGTAAATACATACATACATAAATAACTCACCGGGTTTGTGATATGTATTTAACTAAACAATCCACATCCTCCTAAGTATACTGACGTCACTCAAATACGGTAGTGTTGACAGGTTACTTAGTTCTTTCAAGAGAATGTATTAGAAAAATCAAATAAAGTATATTATTATTATAATTTTATTTAAATTCCAATTCCAAAAGGCAATTCACTTTTTAACATCTAAAATTCATATTTCAAAAGGGACCAAATAAGTGCTGCTACTCTGACTATGGATTTTTTTCATGAGCATTAATTAATTAATTAATTTCAATAGTATTTAAGATTTTGAAAAAAGAATTTAGATGAAAATACATTTAAAGTTCTGCATTATGCTCGAATGGTTTTACTATTTTGTGCAAACTGCATTGCTCTAGGGAGTCCAGGGGTATCCAGTTTATTTGATGTAAGTAGTTATCAGAAATTTCAAGAAAACAATTTAATATCCATATCTCGAGCAGTCTTTTTTTTGTAATTTCTTACTGCTACCAAAATTATTTAAATTCTATATAACTACAACAGCTAAAACAATGTGATTCACATAATATAATAGAATCATTCCAGTACAATACAATACTGCTGTATTTTAATTATGACTTAACTAAAATTTGCTTAAATTAATTAAATTCAGTATATCAACTACAGTGCTAGAGCGATGCAGTTTGCGATGAGAGTAAAATTATTCATGCACAATGAACAATTCTTAACTTTTATTTTGAAAATGCTAAAGTCTATATAAATTAACACACAGCTGGGGTAAAAGAATTTACATAATATAGTAGAACCAAGAATTCTATTTTACATAGAATTTTTTTCGAAATCCACAAAATGTTCTTATATTAATTCCATTTCTTTCCATTTTTCTGCAACTAAAACAACTAGAGGAAAATGATTTGCATAAAACAGTAAAACTATTTGAGCACAGTCCAATATTGCATCTATTTTTGAAACCAGAACTGTCTTTAGAAAGTACTTAATTCTACTTAAATGGAATAATTTCTATTTCTTCGCATCTACAGACGCCAGGTACTAGAATTATTTGAGCACAATACAAAACCTACTATTTTCATCAGAATTCTCTTCCAAAATTTGTAAACTCGACATTAATTAAATTTGATTTTTCCTCAACTAAAACTACTGAGGTAACGTGGTTTAAATGAGAGGACAACCATTCAAGCACAATGCAAAACTAATACATTTTGATCAGAACCGCCTTTTTGAAATTCCAAATTTTATTTAATTAAAAACTATCCGTAACTGTAGCAGCTAGAAGGATGCAATTTTTATGAGACAGTAGAACGATTCCAACACAATAGAAAGCTCCTACTGTGTACTCGACATTTTTTTTAACTTGTAAATTCTATTTAAATTAGTTAAATTCGATTTCTTCCATACTAAAGCAGATTAAATGAAATAACAAAACTATTTGTTTACAATGATAATAATTGGAGGTATAATTTTCAGAATTTTCTTTGAAATTCCTTAAAGCGACCTACATTTTCAATTTCAAATTTCTGACTGTGTCACTGAATTATTACTTAAATTTATAAAGCACTTTTGAAATATTCATTAACAAATAAACATTATACATTTTTTTTTAAATTTGAATGTTGGAGGACTTCATAGACAGAGGATACGCTCACCAAATTCTTAAGGTACAGGTAGAATTAGAAAAAAATAAACTTAAATCGCAGCATATGAAAACCACCAAATTCACTAGTCGTTGGCATTTTGACCTTTTTTCGGCTGCTTTCAGTGTTCGTGGATAGAGCAGTGAAGAAAAAAAAATTATGCAGTTTTAAAATAGATAATGAGTTTCATAAGAAAGAGTATAATTGTGGGCACATATTATTTGCAAATAAATTTTCACATTAACATAAATAAAATTAATTAATACATACATAATTTGAAGAAAAGTCCTCTTATGCAGGAAATACTCAAAAAAATGTTTATGCAAACTATTACACAATTACATATTGCAAATATATCAGTAAAATATTTTTATCATCATCTATACTTTCATTAATATAATTAATAGACTACGTAGAGAATTTTTTAGATAATCCGAAGAAACTTAAATTACTATTGTAAGAATTATTTGCACACTTAAAGCTGTATATTGACATATTTCACCATTTCCACTCATTTTAAATTTTCTGGACAGTATTGCCAAACTGTAATTTTTTTTTACATATAGCCGACCAGTAGTGAAGGATCTGTGCAGACTGAGAAGGATGTGCAGCCTGCTATGCGTGTCATATGATTTCGGTGCATCTGAATTGGGTGGTTTATATAAGCTGTCCTTAAGAGCAGAATAGATGTTCCATCATGCACATCAACTTGCTTGTGCAAACTTAAGTTCTACGATTTATCATTGAGAGAGTGCTGATAAGTTGGCAGACTTGTTAAATCTGTACAGACAATTGTTGGGCTTGAGTGAAATCAAACCTGCCAGATATTTTCGCTGCACGTACAGAGTTGTCTAGAGGCAAGTTGTAATGTCTGGCAGTTCTTGCAATTTATATGTAGTCTTTTTATTATTAACGAGCAGTAAAATTTGTTATACACATATTAAAATTAGTAGGTAATATAGTGATCGACTTAAATTATTGAATTACAATATGTCAGACCTATGGCTAATGTCGAGAGAGTTCTTCACAGATTTCATTAACCTATGCAGGGAAAATCCATTACTTTGGAAGGTAAAATCCAAAGACAATGGGACAAACAAAGAAAAATGCTGCATATGAGATATTAATAGAAAAGTTAAAACAGGTAGATCCCTCAACCAATAAAAACACGGTAATAAAAAAAATCAATTCATTACGCACTTGTTTTCGAAAAGAGTTGAAGAAAACTAGGAAATTTCACTCTGGTATGGATGCAGATGTGTATAAGCCAAGTCTATGGTATGACGTTTCATAACTGAACGCAAATTGATGCAACAAAACTGAATAGTTAGTAACGATTTAGTCTTGCCGTACAATTAAAGTTTGTGCAAGCACGTTGGTCTGCATAATGGAGCGTCTGTCCCGGGCTTAAAATTGTCTAGACCGTTTAGGTTTTAATCCAACATGTCCATCATTTATTTCCTATCATCGATTTTGGTTTGTAAATATTACTTAAGAATGCCTATGATTAATGTCGGGAAATACAAAAACTTACAAAATTTAATATTATCAGTAGTTGACCTAATAATAAATAATAATAATAATAATGATAAGTACAAGCAACGATGGTGATTATAGAAAATAATTTAAATGAAGCCGCATAACACAAAAATACAAAAATAATTTTTTGAAGTAAGTTGTAAATATGTTTAATACACCGAAGTTTGTTTATACCTATTATTTTTTAGTGCAAATATAATCGCATAATATAGAAATCTAGAGAAAGAAGGAATAACAAATGTTATGTGTGGCATTGTTTTAAGCACAAAGTTTGGTTAGTAAAATAATTGTTTATAAAGTCATTTATTTCGGTTTTCTAAATTAAATACTGACTCCATATGTTTCATACAAGTACAAAATTTTATATGGATGTCAGTTTTTATATATATTCACCGAGAAAAAAATAATGCAGAGTTGTAACAATTACTGTAGCTGAAGATGTAAAAATATTCTCAGTGGTCCAACATTAGACATTTTGTGGTCTATTATTCACTGCATGATCTGAAGTCCAAAAGACATGTAACCAGACATGTGCAAATTTTTTTTACGTAGAACCAACACATGGATATACAGATGGTTACATATCTTTTGTTGTGTGTGGGCGTAGGGTGGTATACCTACTGGATTCACCCGGTGTTTGCTACAATGTTGGCTATACTGCTGCGCACATCTACGTCGCTAATACTATCTTAAGAAATAACTATCTATCGAATGTTTAATTTGAAATTCTATCTCTTCTTCATTCGATAGGTAGGGATGATTTTGCAACAGGTCCAAGGGATTTTTGTATTTATAATGTTTGGATTATTTATTACTAATATGTGACTAATTTAGATTAAGTAACCCTCCTCTAGTATATAGTTTAACCCAAATATTCATGATTTTTTTTATTCAAATAATACACTTGTTAGTGCTTACATGAAAATCGTTTATTAATTGTAAAAGTAGTAAAAGTTTTCACTTAAATTTTTGATTTGCATATTACAAAATATATTTTAGTTGGACTACTTCCTGGAAATATTTTAATCAAACTTATTCTCAAAGCATTTACTCGCTATACTGATGTTAAAAAATACAAATATGTAATTTTACATATTTTTTATATATCTGCTTCTCTATTTACTTCAGAGTCGATAAATTTGATTTGGTCACAGTAATATTTGCATTTCCTAGAAAAAAATTAGGCGACAATTTCATTACATGCTAAACATAAAATGTATATTGTGCTCTTCTCCTACTTGTGTTAAGACAAAGTGGAAAAATCGAGGGAGTATATACCAATAAATTAAGTAAAATATAAAAGATGTACATTTTAATTGCTTTATAATACAAAAATATATTGTTCAAATAAATTATAGGTATAATATTAAATATTGTAACAAATCATGAATATTTGTCTTGGAATGATCCAAAATATATTTTTTTCTTTATAAAACTTATTTCATCATTAAGTTTTTGGTCACTTGATATATTTACATTTGTAAAAGTTTTAATTTGCCATTAAAAAACCTAATTGTGAATAATATTCTGAATCATTCAAAATTGCATGTGTAGTGTATAAACTATAATAGACAATAGAGCATGTAGAAGATATTTATTTCCACTTTTATATGTAGCACATAAATGAAAACTATAATTCTTATACAAGATTTACAGTTTATTTGTCAAATATTTAATTTGAAAATATAATTTTACAAATAATTTTTATATTTTTCGTTTATGTGCAACTTGTACAGGTTTTAAATCTGTGATTACACATTTTCCCCCGATTTTAAAATAATACAACTAACTGCTTACTTAAATACATAAAATTACCATAAGCTTGATTTTTAAGACCCCGTTAGCATGAAAGTTAGAGATTTGCGAGAATTATAGAAATAATCTGTTGAATCTCTAACACTTCAAATTAGTTATTTTATTTTTTGGCATGCTGTTTTTATTTATTTTTTATTGAAAATATATTTCTTATTCTAACACATCAATTTTAGGAAATGTATTTTCAATCATTATATTTATTTTGCATGTAAAAAAAAAGATTTATTTAATTTAATGTAACGGAAAGTGTTGGTAGCAAAGCAAAAGCCCAAATTTTCAGACCAAGAAAAGCATAAATAAATCTTTTCCTTGCATGTCATCTATATAAAACGATATTTATGAATATAAATAAAATATAATGGAAATGTACAGATTGTAGGGGATTTTGTAAGATATTTTCTCGTCACGATATAAAATTAATGCAAAAATAATTATATATTGATGTTTTTTATTTTTGCATAAATTTTTTAAGTAGGTGTATGTTTTCTGGACTCTATACGTTTATATTCATAGCAGACGTGTCACTATTCTAAAGATTTTTCACTACAAATAATCATATGATAATTAATTTTACTACACTTTTTGATTTTCAAAATTAGTGTTTTTTTATGAATCGTCTTATTAATTTTACTCATCAACTGATCATTTAACTTTTTGAGTTTGGTTTGCGTACCTGTCGACGAATCCTGTAAAAATTGTAAATAAATATACGTTCTCTTGTTGAAATTGCAGCGATTGGTGGTGCGGGTCCCCCACCATCAAGTGGACCATCTTTTACCCCCCAACCTCCTCCTCAGGCTAATCCGCCCATGCCTACTACACAGCCTTATGGTGGTAAGTCAATTTACTAACCAGTAAATTCATTTTGACTCGAGGGTCGATTCAGTCATTTTTCAAAGTGAAAAATTTCAAAGAAAAACAACATTTAGAATTTTTTATTTAATTTGGTATCTTGTTAAAAAACAAAAATTAATTATGTTTAATATATAACTTTTTACATCAACTTTTTGCCCTATTAAGGACTCGCACTGAGAAAACAGTAAAACGTGTCACTAGTTGACATTTCAAAAACTTTGTAAGCTCCTATATCAAATCACTTTCAGCAACAGTTAATGTTAACGTCAATCACATTTTAATTGCCTAAAAAAAAAACATGACAAATCATTGCCATAGAAAATGTTTTGATATTTTCAAAAACCATTAATTTTCTTACTACGAATTTCTTGTTTAGCAATTTCATAATAAATCAATTCCTTGATTAAACATAGTCTAAGATGTTATGTATTAAAATAAATTTTTATGGAAGGTCTGACAATCTTCACGAAATCGTGGCAGTGAAATATAATATACATCTGTAAAATGGAAGAAAACTATAGGCAATCTTGTGCAGCTGATTGATAATAATAATACATTGTAATACAGATATCTAATGTTTTTCAACAAATAGAGCTATATGTTTGTCATTTCACTCGTAAGATAGTGACGTGCTTTAGAGATCTATTGGAATCGTTCATGCCTCGGCTGTGATTTATGAATTTTGATTAGTTACTTTCTATTTACTAGATTCAAATTTTCTATAAACTTAATGATATATTGTATTTTATAAATATCAAATTATGAAAATGTATACAAGGAAAGACGATAAGAAGTGGTGTACGAGAAATAGTTTCCCATGTTCACGTACGTCTATGATCGAGAAGCTAACAAATGTTTAAAAATGGGTAATTTATCACCTGTGAAAAAAATTAAAGAATTAAAGTTTTTCACAGGTGGCAAAACAATAATTGAGAAAAAATGAGGTCTACCTCTAATAAATAACTTGACAATACGGTACTGGATTCCATAATGAATGACTCGTAAAACATCTATGACATCTTCGTAACGATTTCTATTTTCAAGCAATAAGGACAATGGAAATTTTATATAAATTTAAAGTTTCAACCTGCAGCAAGTTATTTGTCTCCATAAAACAAAAAAATTTTCCTTATGAGCCAGAGATTAAATAAACTAGGATTGAATAGTATATCTGCCAAAATAAAGAAATAATATCTAGCAGCTACCAAGAAATACGGAGTGGAAGGAAGTATTTGGATTAAATGTGGGTGGATAGTACATGTCAGTACAGAAATAGCCGAATAATTATCCCACATGCTCATTCAGATGCTGGTTTTGTGAAAGAAGAGGAATTATTTTTTCCTTTTGGACTGACAACTGAAAACTCAAGAGCAGATGAACCGAGATAATTTTGAAAAAGAATAAGCAACAGAATTTCCCAATACGACAACACTCATGTTGTAAAAGAAATTCTGACCAAGTATTCTATAACAACAGAAATGATTTCCTAGTTCCACCAAAATGAGCTCAATCAGAGGCCAATGTAGTGATAACTTTATAAAATTGATAACATGCATCATTTACATATGTATTACTTCAGGATTGTAGGTATAGGACTTGAACCATGCCTTGGGTTGGCGACAATTAAACAGTGTATAAAAATGCAGGCAATAGAATCCATAACACCTGCTAACTGGAAATCTTATGTAAATTATGTTCTTGGCTTCAAAGGTAAATATTAGGAACTGGACGAAAAAAATCGAGAGCATGGTAGATGAAATTGTATCTATTTGCGATAGTAACATTTCCACAAGGACAATGACGGTAATGATAGTTTACAACCACCAATTTTAACTTATATATGAATGTTTTTTATACCAGATACAATTTTTCTGAATGTATTTTTATTTTCATGTTGACTGATGTGAAATAAAGTTTTATAAAAAAAATATTATTTGCCACATTATATTTAATCTGCAAAACGCTGCTTATAATTTATTGTAAAGCAACTTGCTTTATTCTGCCAGTTTTCTTTCATTTCGAGCACTGTACATTTACTGCTCACAAAATACAAAAAAGGAGAAATATAATTTTTTACTAACAGTTGACGACTGTGACAATTCATCAGCAGACAGACAGACCAATGAACTATAGAGGCAAAGGCAATTTTGAATATTCTATTTGTATATATTCATTTTTTTGTTTTAATTTATTTTGAATATTGTTCACTGAAAATTAGAAATATATTAAAATGATAAGAATTTGTAGAAAACCGTTTACATATAAATGACCTATAATTTGTTTATCAAATGTCTTTTATTAAACAAAAACAGTTGCGACTTACTGCTGATTTTTGAAAAATTTATAGTTATTACAAAATAATACATTTATTATCTTAATGAAACATATTTCTTGGATAAGTAAAATACTAAGATTTTATAACACATTCTTTTCTTACTCCTGTCCAGACTATACATATTCACTCCAGACCAACTAATAATATTATCTTCCAAATAACATAGTGCAGCAAAGGAGTCCCTGGTGACACTTCAGGCAATCCATTAGATGTTCCATAGCTTATAAATTTAAACAGCAGAGCAAATATTTTCTATTTGTCCTGAACATCATCGTAAAGTTGAGTTAATACATTTGACAAAGCAATAACCTCTTCATGAGTAGTAATTCCCATGCATCTTAACTGTTTGTTTGTTTTTTTAACTTCTTCCTGGAAGATGATATTAAAAAATGATTCTGTTAAAAATAACTCCATAAATGAGTTGTTTACATTGCATAGATCCATGTTTCCTAACACTAGTATATCCATGTCACTACTGGCTGAATATCTCCATGGGCTATGGTGAAAAAACTTCCATTGAGAAGTGATGTATATTGATCCATCGTGCACCTTTCAGTCATGAGAAACTTAAAAAAACAGCCGATTTCGGGAATGCTGGATAACTATTTATTTCTGTGCTAAACATGCTAAATGTTGTGTTACAGCTCATGAAATGCAATTTTTGGAAACCATATTAATTTAGATTAAACAGAGCCCAAAACTGCATAGTAAATATGCGCTACTTAGCTACTCCCACTCCGTCTTTTACTGCTGCGCGAATGTAACCATGACCACCGCTATAAACACTACAGATTTAGGAATGAGCTACAAGTAGGCCAAGTATTCAGTGTTTTTCAAATAAATTTTGAAAGGCGAGTTAAATTGACTGCACATTTACAAATTTAACATTTCCTTTTTAATGTGTTTTATAAATCTAATCTATTTAATTATCTAGTTAACATTGTAAACAAAATATTAAATTAAATTTTTTTACTATGAAACAAAAATTTTCGACTACAGTACCTACGTACTGCTAAAATGCCTAATTTCCACTTCATCTTGTATAGTATAAATAAAGTTCTTTTCTGTTTTCCTAGTGATGCCTGGAATTCCAGGAGGAAACCCATATGTGATCCCTGGGCAGACACAGATTTATCCCCAAGGACCACCCCCTACATATGATCAAGCATTGACCCACCCAGCAGCTATAGTTGGGCAGCATGTAAGTATTTTATTTTGTATTTGAGATTTCAATGCGTTTCCAGGAACGTATTCCTAAATTATGTGCTCTGGGCGAATATGATCGGCCAGCCCAGTATCTGTAAAAAAAAATTTTGAGCTGTAGAAAACCACAAGAACAGGCCACCCCGGGCAATCGCCTCCTACACCCTTAGGAAAATAAGTCCCTGTACATTTTCTTTTACATTTTTGTTAATTTATGTTGGTCTGTGTCCTCTACTAAAGCTAAACACTGAAGCCAGGAAAAGAGCAACCCCCAACCAATTTTGCCAAACCCTCATTTTGTCGTAGAGTAGGGATCTTTTACCTAACAAAGACAGAACTAGAAAAGACTAACCTAGACAAAGGCCCTAAGGCTTTACATCCTTACCAAGGGATGATACGTCTTTCTATACAAATTTCGCCTAAATTTGTATACCTTCTGTGAATACACCAATGTACAAGCCACTAGAAGGTGTTCAAGCATCGCTTTCCTGGATGGTTACCATTCAAGTACTACCCAGCGTTGTTTGACTTTTCACATTAATGGCATGATTCCAAGTTGTTGTCCCGTCTCTTACCAGCGTTCCAGGTTTGCTTGATCGGTTTATCCAAATATCGGTTTAAGTAGGAAACACTAAAAGCAATATCTGGTCTAGTTATAATTGATAGATACATTAAACTACATATTAGTCTTCTATATGGAATATTATGCTCTATTGATTCATCTTCCTTTATTTTAAAAATCCAACTTGTTTCTATCACTTTTTGACCTTTAGGTAACTCTACTGGAGTCCATGTTTGTAATTCTTCATGCGAATTTAATTCTTTACTTATCGCTTGTCGCCATTCTTCAGATTTACTTGCTTCTGTATATGTTTTTGGTTCTTCTTCTTCTGATGTTGAGAGTAAACAATAAGCTGAATATATTTCATAATCATGTAATTAAGACAAAATTTTTACCACTAATTGTAGTTTTATCTTTTTCAACTGTTATTTTATGGCCTTTAGCTGTCATTTTTGATGTAGAAAGAAGATTATGTCTTATATTTGGAACAATTAAAGCTTCAATACTTATATTTTGTCTCGTACATTTAACTTTTAATGTACCTGATTTGTTTGCCTTCAAGGTTTCACCGTTTGCGATGTTAATTGACACGTAGTTAGGTACTGTTTTGATATCATATATATGTTTCTCTAGATACTCTTGTACAAAGTGATTACTTGCTCCAGAGTCTAAAACGAACCTAATTTTTCCTTCCATTTCATTATTTATGGTTCCTGCACACTAACAACACTATTGGTTCTTCAACTGTGTGAGCTTCATGTTTCGTATTTATTATATTTTCATCATTTTGATTTACGTAACTTCTGTTCCTTATATAATGATGACTTCTACTTCTAAAATGTCCTCTTTTTCCTCTGTATGTGCCTCTATTTGTGTCTTTACCTTTCGGGGAATGTTCTGGGCACTGTGCCCGAAAATGATATTGACTGCCACATGTATAGCACCCCTTTGTCGTTGCCTTGAAGCTTACTTCATTAGTTCCTTCATTCTTACTTTCTTCACGTGACTTGAACTTAATTTCTTCGTCTAATAGCCTAGCTTTCACAAAATCCAATTTGACATCTGATACTGTCTCTAACGCTGTCACGGCTGAGTCATATTTCGACGGTTATAAAGATAGTAACAAATGGCACACTTTGTTACCTTTATCAATATTTGAACCAATATTCTTTAGCTCTCTTATTATTGTGTAAAATTTCAAGAAATGGTCTTCCAACTTTTCATTTATCCCAAACTTAAAACCGAGTAACTATCTCCATAAAGTTAGTTTTGTAAACGAACTGGATCTGACGAATACGCCTTTTAAAGCTGCTATTTGATCTTTTGCATATTCACAATCTTTAATTATATGTAGGTGCTTATCAGACACACTGTGTACTATAATACTCTGTGCTTTTGCATCAACTTTAATAAATCTGCTCCTTACTTCAGTTGTTGCATTATCTCCTGGTGGTCCTTCCAAGGCTTCATTGCACATTTCCCTTTTTAATATGGCCACTATTCTAAAATGCCAGTTGTTAAAATTATTTAACATCGTAATAATAATCTGTCAGACTCTTTGTTTTCCAAGAGAAACTAAACTTTTCATACGATTATTATTATTTAACAATATATTAGTCAGATTTGAGGCTACCAACTTTTAGAATAAAAATGTATCAGAAAATAGTGATCAGTGAGTTGTCAATTTTGTATTTGGTCAGAGTCGCGCTGAGTAGCATTTTTGTTCATCTTGTTTAATTGTTACTCATAATTTAACATTGATATTATTGATATGTTACCTCTACTTGTTCTTTTTCTTACAAATACACAACTGCAGAAGCTAAATTTAGATTATCTATTTCAAGGATTTTACTGCTCATAAAAATTATTTGCTACATAAAATTGCTCCCGATATCAGTAAGCGATCAGTGAGTATACTGAACGCGACCCTAGAATAGACCTAAGATATACCAACATAACAAACACTATAGTTTTAAATACACGACTATTTTTTAAATGTTTAAAATACAAGCATGCCAAAATTGTAGAATTGGTATTGTTGATTATATTTACATACCGAGTCACTAAAATTGGTCATATTTTGAAACCAGTTCTATTTTTTCAATTACATATACTGACCAATATAACTTGGCCAATTTCTTGACTAATTTATTGAGGCAAAAATTATCAGTATTTTACCAGTATCAGGTGTAAGAACTGCTGGTATATAGTAGAACTTCGATTGATTATTCCAGAATCCAGACTAGCCAATGACTAGAATACATTCTATTAACCAGAATGTTTTAAAATATAGTCTGGATTATAGAGTTTATTCCGTAGTTTTAATATTTGCAGACATTTGTGTAAAAACTGGTAAGAAATTAATGCAGTTTAGTTCTCTTTTGTAATTCATTGTCAATATATCTAATAAACATGAACGTATCACTTTCAGATTAAAAAATAAAATGGATGTTATAAAAAATTAATGGAGAATATTGGTAAAACATGCTGCTTTTTATTAAATTGGAAAGTCAAGCATATACAGGGTGTTCCTAAATAAGTGTCGCAACGGAAAACTGCAAATTCCTTTTGAAAAAAGAAACATTATTTTCCTCTTCCATTTTTCTTTCCGGGCTTTCGTTTTCGAGATACACGGTGTCAAAACTTTATTTTTTTTTAGTTTTTTGCCAATATTTTAGGAACCGTTTGAACTATAGAACTGAGCTGTTGTGCACACATTACCACTATTAGTAGCTACTTTTTCGCATCCATCTCGAATTCATCACGTGCCAGTGGTGGAACTTTTAAGGTATCGTAAGGGAAACTTTTACGCCACTGCAAAAATTGACATTTGACAGAAATTCTGAAGCGCCAATGAATTTTACACAAAAAGAGTTCTTTTGGTTCATTGCAAGAAAAATGACTTTTTATGAACAAAAACAAACATTTTGCTAACGTTTCGAAAATCTTTTGTAATTCAAAAAAATAGGTAGTAATAATTAACAATTTTTAACGAAATTTAACAACAGTTTTTGTAAATTTTAGTCGCTAAAGTGATAAAAAATTATTTTTAAGTTTTTTTAAATTAAAATCCTATCTGTTGTTAAATTTCGTTAAAATTGTTAATTATTACCACCTATTTTTTGAATTGCAAAAGATTTTCGAAACGTCCGCAAAATGTTTGTTTTTGTTCATAAAAAGTAATTTTTCTTGAAAACGGTTGACTTTAGAGCAATGAACCAGGGAATTCTATTTGTGTAAAATTCATTGGCGCTTCAGAATTTCCTGTCAACTGTCAATTTTCCCAGTGGCTTAAAAGTTAGGGGGGAAAACGTTACCTTCAAATCTCCACCACTCCAATGAATTCGAGAAGGATGCGAAAAAGTAGATATTAATAGTGGTAATGTGTGAACAAAAGCTCAGTCCTGTTCAAACGGTTCCTTATTGGCAAAAAACTAAAAAAAAATTAAAATTTTGACACCGTGTATTTCGAAAACGAAAGCCAGGAGAGAAAAATGGAAGAGGAAAAATATGTTTCGTTTTTCAAGAGGAATTTACAGTTTTCCATTGCGACACTTATTTAGGAACACCCTATATATATATATATTTTTAACTTTAATAACTAGTTTTTGAATTGGTGTAAAAGTAATAATAAATTGTTTATTTTTTTCACTAATTCTGACTGGGCTCAACATGTTTTATTCCAGATTATCATTTTGCAGTATACAACTGACAGTAAACACAAAACTGTCAACAAATCCGACTGATTATTTTTATATTTTTGGAAAGTAAATTTTCAAAGGTCAATGTTTAAATAGTTATTAAAGCAATAAATTTCATTAGCTATATATCTAATTACATGATAATCCAGAGGCGTTCATAATTTATAGTTTTTATGCCCGTTTCCTTTATTTCCAAATTAAAAATGATTTTATTTTTAACTAAAAACGATTAAATTTTTCCTAACAAAATACAATTTCAGGTAAAGAAAAAAAGAAATATGCACTCACTGACATTACAATAGTTTAGGTTTTAGTTTTGTTTGTCACTAGTTTAGATTTCCATGTGGGATACTAGAATTATTGTTAGTTAGGTTTGTACAAAAAGCAATTTGCGGACAGTTCGTAATCAATTAGTGAACAATTTTAAGCACTTGTGTGAGCAAAGTGTGATTCTGAACTAGTGGTTATATTATAGTTCTATCATGGAACATATAATATGAATGATTGTATGCATGCTTCAAAGAACCATCCCATCAGTTTTTGCTTAGAACGAGAAACTAATTTCACCATTTCCGCACTAGTTTTTTTTTTATTGTTGGAATATCACAATACAGGGTGTCCGGAAATTCATGCAACAAAATTTGGTCATAGATTTTTAAGACAAATTTAGGGGATCCGTATTTTTTCTTTTTGCCAACTGGTCCCCTCTTTCGGAGTTACAGCCCCCTGAAATCTAAGAAGTCTTTTTTATATCTCAAAACCATATTGTACGAGAATCACTAAATCTGGTACACAGGGGTTTTATGACATGTGGAATCTCACAGTGCTACGCTTTTTGGCAAGAAACCCCCTTAAGCCACTTTTTCGTGGCCCCCCTTGTCTTTGGAACCAGAAAAATTTGGTCGCAAATTTGATTTTTAAAAAAATGTTTAGTTAGCTAGAAAGCCATTGAATTTAGAAACTCTTTTGTCTCTTGATATTTGTTTCGAAAAACGCAATGTTTTTGAGGTAAATGGCGAATCACGATATGCATTCGATCACATTTTGACATTTTTCTCGAAAACATTGCGTTTTACGAAAAAGTATAAAGAGAAAAAGTTTCTAAATTTAAATGTGCTACCAAATTTTTTGGCCTCCAAAGACAAGGGGGCCCACGAAAAATTGTTTTAAGGGGGTTCCCCGCCAAAAAACGTTGCACCATCAGATTCCACATGTCATAAAAGCCCTGTGTACCAAATTTAGTACAACAGGGTTCTGAGATATAAAAAAAAGATTATTCTTAGGGGCGGACTTCAGGGGGCTGTAACTCCGAAAGAGGGGGCCACTTGGCAAAAATAAAAAATACGGGTCCCCTAAATTTGTCTTAAGAATCTGTGACCAAATTTTGTTGCATGAATTTCGGGACACCCTGTATAATATAAATCAATACGGTGATAGAACGATAGTTCACTATTTTCAGATTGACTATATATTTAATTAGTGCTTCATTATCCATATACAGAGTGATATTTTTTATAGTGTGTAAGTATTCATACTCATAACGAATACATTTCTGAAATTTGATTTATTCCATGTTATTATAAGTGCCACTTGTAAAACTAAACTGTGTTTGGGTGGTTTTGTGGCTGTAAGAATTGGAACTCGTTGATCATCAAATGGGTACAAGTTTCTCGAGTACTGTTGTTGGGTCTTCGTCAACAAGATTTTAAATTTGTTCTTTATTCCTCCCATCGCATGTTTTCTAGTATTCTAGATCTTTTTTCACATCCCCTCCATGATATTCCCGCAAATCACTAGTGTCTCTGTCTCTCTGCACAACCTGAACAAATAATCCCGGTGAGGGATGAAGTTGTAAGGATAAAAGTTCCACATAGAGCCAGAATGCTGCATTAGCAGTCTAACGACACTCCATAAATTGGTATGTCAACTAATTCATTGCTGTTACCAATATGGGCCATTATAAGCGAAACTGTTCAAGTAAAAATCACAGCTAATGTCTATGATAGAACTGACATGAACAAACATAAGAAATCAAAAAACATCCACAAAAGAGGCAGAAACAGTAGCTTTCTGTACTGTTTATTTTGTATACGTGGATGATTGACTTACTTAAATTCTCTGCAAAGCCCAGCTTGAATTTTTTAACAAGCCTGTAGCTTATTTATTTTGGAAATATAATTTGAAAAAAATTCTTGTTTCTACAAGCTGTAAAAAATATGACTCAATTTGGGAATATTAGTGAAGTAGTTCACAAATTTATTTGAAGCAAAATAGTAACTATATCTATTTTGTATGTAAAAGTGCAAAGACAAGTTTCTCTTAAGAAATTTTAAAATCTTGCCACACTCAGATCCACAAAACTTATTTATAAATTATGCGCCCTGGGCCGCCCCAGCACCTGTTAGTAAATGTAAAATGTAAAAAAAACCTAGAGGGGCGGCCGGAGGGCAATCACCCACTATGCCTTTAGGAAAATACGTCCTTGGTCACCCACTCCATAACACCTATTTATAAAAAAATATGTCCTCACTGATTTGTATTTACTGTTGGAATACACCGTTAAGAAGTTCCAGAATCAATTCAGTAGCTGTTGGGACATTAAAATTCAATTTGTGCTATTCCAGATAGTCGCAGCTAAATCTAATGTCTGTTGGAACAAATCTATTGAAAGCTTGGTAATATGACACTTAGACTTAGGGTACAACAGGACATTACGTCTAACTTCAGGGCTGACTCTAGTGTTGGCGATACTTTAAAAAATATCGATACATCGTATTGATCTGTATCACCATGAAAAATATCAATACTGATAAAAGATCAATTGGATTAGTCTAAAAGTATTGTTATATATAATATTGCATAAAAATTAGATTTTTTTGTGCAAGAATTAAATTCATGTTAAATCATTCATCAATATTTGAAAAAATACATTTAAATTCATATAAATACACATTTTCATGCAAAAGATATCGTTAAATATTATTTAAAGGAATAAAATGATATCTATAATACCAAATGAAAATGTCATTCCCATTTTCTTTATGCAATAGAAAATTCAGTTCATCTATCATCATGGGCATAGGTAGCATTTTTGCTTGGGGTGTGCCTTGAGGGGTCAGCAGTTCAGCCAGCTAGTCCAACAAAAAAGATGATATTGGATTGCTTTCTGTCTACCCCTGCTCCAAGCTATGAATCTCACCATCACTATTTGAGGATTATAGGTTCCTTACATATCGGTTTCCTATTTATACAAGTTGCTGTGGAAATTGTTTGTCAATTGTTGCGCATTCTAAGTGGAAAGACCAAGAAAATCTGCTTTCTCATAAGACTGTACTAAATCGTGAAAAATTATTTTATTAATATCTCGTCTCTTAGGTATCCAAACTACTCATAATTTTTTTTGAGGATTTTCTTCATATTAATAAGCTTATACTAATTTTTTTATGAATATTTGTCAATTCCAAATCAGATTTATTTGAAAGACTCCTAACTCTGAGGATACTTACTAGTTGCTCTGGTTAAATTTGACATGTGTGTAGTATATACAGGGTGTCCGGAAAGGTCGTGTCAAAAATGATACAGGGGAGCTCAAAATAGTTGTAGAAAGAAGTTTGAAAGCAAATTCCAATTATAACTTCTAAGTCGTTACCATGACAACACTGAAATTTGGGCAATTAAAGTAACTCATGGTAATGTTCATTTCCAAGTTTAATACAGGAGCAGACAAAATTATCCATTTAAATTTAAACATCTTTGACAGCGATTTTTCTTTCATAGTTCGATTCCTCTCTCAATTTACTAAAAAAAGGTCATATATCAATCGTTATCTTGGACCGTTTTTGAGAAAATCAAATTTTATTTTTGTCATCTTGTCTTGTTTATCAAACTCCTATAAATAAGTAGGGAAGAATTATTAAATCGCATAATTACATACGCCGACGTCATTAGAAATGATCACTACATGTTATTTTGATTACACCAGAGGTGTTTGAGCAATTTCAGAAAATGTATTGAAGTTCAAGGTGCACATATTGAACATCTTACGTTCTCTTTTTTCTTTTAATTCTATAGAAAACAAGATTTTTTCAAAAATGTTATCACATTTTTGATAATAAATGTATGTTGTTAATAAAATTCGCTTTTCTCAAAAACGGTACATGATATCGACTGACGTACGGTATACCTTTTTTTAACAAAATTAGAGGGGAATCGAACTATGAAAGAAAAATGTCAAATGGTACTACAGGGTGTCCCGAAATTCATGCAACAAAATTTGGTCATAGATTTTTAAGACAAATTTAGGAGACCTGTATTTTTTCTTTTTGCCAACTTGCCCCCTCTTTCGGAGTTACAGCCCCCTGAAATCTGCCCCTAAGTCTTTTTTATATCACAAAACCATATTGTATGAGAATCACTAAATTTGGTACACAGGGGCTTTATGACATGTTCAATATCACAGTGCTACCCTTTTTGGAGAGAAACCCCCTTAAGACACTTTTTCGTGGGCCCCCTTTTCTGGAACCAGAAAAATTTGGTTGCAAATTTGA
Organism: Anoplophora glabripennis; assembly: GCF_000390285.2. Lineage (NCBI taxonomy): Eukaryota > Metazoa > Arthropoda > Insecta > Coleoptera > Cerambycidae > Anoplophora > Anoplophora glabripennis. The sequence goes on from NW_019416873.1 coordinate 214,083, forward strand.
TTTTTTTTTTAAATTATTAGTTAGCTAGAAAGCTATTGAATTTAGAAACTTTTTTGTCTATTGATATTTGTTTCGTAAAACGAAATGTTTTTGAAGAAAATGGCATATCACGATATGCATTCGATTACATTTTGACATTTTTCTTGAAAACTTTGCGTTTTACGAAAAAAGTATAAAGTGACAAAAAGTTTCTAAATTTAATGGCTTTCTAGTGGAATTTTTAAGAAATTTAAATATGCGACTAAATTTTTTTGGCTCCAAAGACAAGGAGGCCCACGAAAAATTGTCTTAGGGGGGCTCCATCAGATTTCACATGTCATAAAACCCCTGTGTATCAAATTTAGTCATTCTCGTACAACAGGGTTCTGAGATATAAAAAAAATATTCTTAGGCGCGGACTTCAGGGGGCTGTAACTCCGAAAGAGAGGGCCACTTGGCAAAAATAAAAAATACAGGTTCCCTAAATCTGTCTTAAGAATCTGTGACCAAATTTTGTTGCATGAATTTCGGGACACCCTGTATATTAACACGGAACTGTGTTGTACCAAAATTAAAGATTATTGTAGGATTGTAGATTACAAAAAATTGTTAATATTTGTTTTGACAAGAGCCGCTCTGAAAGTTTGTGAAATGCCTGTTATATGCTGTATAAAAACTAAACCATTTATTTTTTAGATTAACTTACATACCTGTATGTTAAGAACTAAACTACCAATTAAATTTATAATTATCGTTCATTTAATCATTTTTTTCCATTGCAGATGTATCCTCCAGGAACTATGTATGCTGCCGGTTATCCAACTTATCTAGGTTATCCGACTTACGCCCCTATGCAGTATTATCCTTCATTAGGTGCCTACTCGTATGCCATGCAGCCTGCACAGTTGAGGCCCACTATCATGATACCAGTAAGTCACATTATCAGTAAATATTATAGGACAAGAAGGTCAGTCTAACTGTTGACATTGGCCACAGTTTAATGTCCTTAAATTGTTATAATCGGGTAATAAAAGCTATAAACAATAATAGTAAATTTGTTACATCTGAGGGCATCTATCGCAATGCTCCCTGGATCCTGATGGCTCAAAAAATGTCAAAATTTGTGGACAAGCATCAGCCCTTTAACATAATCTAATAATGTAGCTGATACAGGGTAATTCAGTCATAATGTCATTAATTTTAAGGGAAGATAGGAAAAAATCAGTAGAATACACAATTAAAAGAACTTTAAAATGCATATTTACGCTGAAAAAAAAAAAGTTCAAATCATTATTTAAACCACTTTTTGGACTGCTCCTGAGCGTTGGCGGCACTGATACATTCACAGTTCCCATGTCGACTTGATGTTGGCCTGAAGCGACGTTGCAAATTTAAACATTTTCCTATTATTAGACATCATAAATAAACAGTTGTGTTGACTATTTTAGAAACTCATGTTTTTTTCTTGCCCACTTCAGTCGATTAAAAATGTTAAAATATGTAATAAATGATGCATGCCTTGCCAAAAAAACAGTTTTCTCGTAATATTCTCCAGACCTTACTTTGGGATATCCCCAACCGCCTTTAAAGGGTTCTTGTCGAAATAGTAGGTTCTTCCTCAACTAAATTTAAAACAGCTTCTGTCACATTCAAATCATTTTGATGATGCCCTGTAAGTTCTTGTCATGGTATCAAAGATCCAGCATTGTGAAGACATAAAAAACTCGCAAGGTTAGTGGGCTCGGAAAATGTTGTCTATGAGGGAAACGCCTCTAATATTCTGCTGCAACGGCATTCGCATTTCGTAAACATTCTCCATATAAAACCACCATTTTCGAATATTCAAAATTCGCGAAATTAGCCATTACGACTGACACAAGAAATAATTCGAAATAAACTGCGAGTTGTATGCGTTCTACATACCTCCTCTCCATATGTATGACGTGATCTCCAAATTTGTGGGTAAAGAATGCGGAAGATGCGATTAACGGTTGTATATTTGAATATTTTATCATTATTTATGTTTTTTTTTTTCTTCAATTTTGTGTCTATTTAGTCCAATCAAATTACTTTTTCAAATGCCAAATAATAGTTCAGTAATTGAAAATATGTAAAAATTAGGAAAAATTCCGTAGTATTCAATGAACTACTTTACCCCACATGAATTTTTGGGCTTCATTTTCAAAATGGCAGCCAAAGTTCGCAAAAAACAGTTTTTTTATTTATAAAAAAACTAAACATTTTAGAAAAAAATGTTTCGAACAAAAGTTGTAGGAATTTTTAATACGGATCGAATAAGCCCAAAACGGTTTTGATCGATAAATAAATTAGGTATTGCAAAAAAACCGCTAACAATCGCAGTTTTTTCAAATAGCTGTATCTCTTTCAAAAATAAATATTTTTTTATGTAACTTGGTGAAAGGATAACTCTTGGTGAGCAAAATAAAATGATTTTTTCAAAATTGAAAGATATTTTATAGTTTTTGCAAAATTCGAGTTTTTCGAAAAAAAAGCGTTTTTGTAAAATCCCCTTAATTCATAGGCCGCCACATTTTTAGGAACGGGGTTGGGCTTAAAATTTTCTTTAATAATTACACTATTATGTGCAAATATTGCGCGAGCCTAAAGTCGATTTCAAATATTGCAAAAAACAATTGAAAAATCGTTTTTTTTTTCGGGGCCATAAAACTTTGATTAACTTTTTTATTTCAATTCGTATCAAAATGTTGATATTATGGGAATTTTACAAAAACTAAAATATTTTTCAATTTTGAAAAAAATCATTTTATATTGCTCAAGTTTCATAAAAAAATATTTATTTTTGAGATTTGATTTGTAGCGGTTTTTTGCCATAACTAATTAATTTATTTATCGATCAAAACCGCTTTGGGCTTATTCGATTTGTATTAAAAATTCCTACATCTTTTGTTTGAAACATTTTTTTCTAAATCTATTTTTTATAAATGAAAAAAACTGTTTTTTTGCGAACTTTGAATGTAATTTTGAAAATGAAACCCAAAAATTCAGGTGGGGTAAAGTAGTTCATTGAATTCTACAGAATTTTTCCTAAAAATGTGTTATTTTTGACAATTTGATTGGCCTAATTAGGCCTTCTGAGTACGTTAAAATTAATGATATTGTTACTGAATCACCCTGTATAACTAATGATATTATGTTTGCACGAGTTAGGAAAAGTGGGCTGTGCGTATTTATATAAAATTATTGTTTCAGAATGGTTATGACACAGGTGCACGTTTCGATGGCATAACTCAGCAGGTACTGCCACCCGCTCCTCCCGGAGTACCTCCAAATGCTGCTCAGTTAGCCGCTATGGCAGGTCACCAGGTAGCTCTAGGACAGAAGAAGAACTCGTTTTTGGCAGGGGGTTCAGACGGGGGTTACACTTTCTGGTAGGAGTCGTGGTCTCCTAGGACCGTGCTAGGCTAACGAAATTGTTTCCTCTCCATCTCGGACAGATACTACGCCCCAATCTACGTTTTAGGCAGTTATAACGTGACTTGGGGCACACGAATCTAGTCCTAGTCAAATATCCTCTTGTTTTTTTTTTACTGTGTCAAAGTTGCAGTAAAGTATGTTGTCGTTTTTTTTTCTGTTTTGGGAGACAGCGCTTGAAAGAGCGCGAGAATTTCTAGTACGTTCGAAGTGGAACAAGTAAATAAAAGTAGATAATAAAATAATGAAATACTTAGGACACCGCTATAAGAAATAAAACTTAAATCATTACCGGTTAGGTATAACATATGTATATTGCTACTGATATTTTCAGTTGTTAACTGAATTTAAGAATTCTTTTTAACACAACAGGTGACTGATTTATGGCAGTCCTTGTTCTGACTTCTTGCAAAAATAACGCCGTAATTACTTTTTCTGCGGAACATTACCTTTCATTTGTTTTATTAAATGTTTTATTGTTTAAAATGTGACTATTTTTATTTTTTTACGTGATGTCTAATAGAACCAATTTGTTAAAGAAAATACGAAATTTTAAAAAATTCAATTTCTTTTTCGTAGCAACAGTGTATCCCATTGTCGAGTCTTGCTAGGGTATCTCGGTTAATATTAAAGGTAAGTAATTGCAGCTTTGCAAAGTGTTTTACTTTTATTATTATTTTACTTCGACTTATAGCCAATCAAATTTTTGTATTTTGGGTGGCCCTACAATTGGATTGAAATATTGACGCTATTTTATTGATTTTTTTGCATTAGAAACCAGTGATGTAATTTTTTAATAACAGTTTTCTACTTCTATTTTTGACTTATAGATTAGTGTTACATTTGTTTAAATGAAAATCAAAGTTGGCTTTTGCCTGGTCGAAAAGATTTTCCAAAAATAGATGGTTTGTCAAACTTGAATATGAAATTTTATTTTGTTTAAAAATAAAAAAAGGATCAAGTTGGTTATGACTAAAAACATATATAACACAAAATCTGGTGCCATTGTTGTACAGGGTGTCCCAAAATTCATGCAACAAAATTTGGTCACAGATCCTTAAGACAAATTTAGGGAACCCGTATTTGTTCATTTTGCCAACTGCCCCCCTCTTGGAGTTACAGCCCCCTGAAATCTGCCCCTAAGAAGTCTTTATATCTCCAAACCATGTTGTACGAGCATCACTAAATTTGGTACACAGGGGTTTTATGACGTGGAATCTCACAGTGCTATGCTTTTTAGCGAGAAACCCCCTTAAGACATTTTTTATGGGCCCCCTTGTCTTTGGAACCAGAAAAATTTGGTCGCAAATTTGATTTTTTTTTTTTAATTATTAGTTAGCTAGAAAGCCATTGAATTTAGAAACTTTTTCGTCTCTTGATATTTGTTTCGTAAAATGCAATGTTTTTGAGGAACATGGTGTATCACAATATGTATTCGATCACATTTTGACATTTTTCTCGAAAACATTGCGTTTTACGAATAAAATATAGAGACAAAAAGTTTCTAAATTTAATGGCTTTCAGTGGACTGATAATTTTTAAGAAATTTAAATATAGGGCCAAATTTTTTTTTTTACTCCAAAGACAAGGGGGTCCACGAAAAATTGTCTTAAGGGGGTTCCCCGTAGCACCATCAGATTCCACATGTCCTGTGTACCAAATTTAGTGGTTCTCGCACAACAGGGTTCTGAGATATAAAAAAAAATTATTCTTAGGGGCGGACTTCAGGGGGTGTAACTCAGAAAGAGGGGGCCACTTGGCAAAAATAAAAAATAAGGGTCCTCCAAATTTCTCTTAAGAATCTGTGACCAAATTTAGTTGCATGCATTTTGGGACACCCTATATATAGCTGGATATAGGGAAGAACATGCATATAGTATGATGAAGGTAAATAGAATCTTTTTAAGAGGGTTCTCTAGCAAATAGGCAACCAGATTTTATTAGACAGTTTGTCTAAATATGAATTAATGCACAAAAAACGGACTTTCCTCCATTCTAACACAGATTTTCTGTAAAATGGATTTAGTTTGGAACTCAAATTACTTGTTGCAAAAAAATTTGTAATTTGCCGCTTTTGAATAATTGATGTACATGATGTACATGATGATTACAAATTTCTTTATACCAAAAAATATTTTCAAACTAAGTTCATTTTATAAATCTGCGTTAAAATTAGGAAAAGTCTGGTATATGTGTATTAATTCATATTTGGACAAACTGTAATAAAATTAATAATTTAAAATTATAGTTGCGCTTCTATGCAAAAAAGTCTGTAGGATAATCGACATTTCACAAAAAATTGTCTGATCGTAGCCAGTGCAAAATATCAGTCTTGATTTTTTTGGATATAACTCGAGACAAAAAAATCTGTCCTGAAGTTTTTTCCCAATGTTTACAAACTTTGCTACTTTAATATTAACGGAGACGCTCAAGTTTTACATTGAAAATATTATGCACTGTACTGTTAATTTTTTAATGTAAATATTTTATATTTACATAAAAACTTCAAACTTTGCAAATAAAGAAACTGAAATATAATTGTAAATAAAACCAGTATAGTCTAATAAAAATAAAATAATTTGTAGAACTTGGAGAATACCTTTGGCGAAATTTTTGTCTTATTGTTAACCAACTGGTTTATATTAGCGCACTTGTATTTCATTTTTTTTATTACCAATTTTGTTAATAATTTATATATTTTTTTTTACATTACCCTTTTACAAATAGATATTTTTATGAGATCTTTCGAGTGAAAAAGGAAATCGTAGTGCAATAAAAATTTATATAGAGTGAGTTATTCTGTTATATATTTATTCGTAACTTATTGTTAAATGGATTTTTTTTTGTATTCCTTTTTCCTCATTTGTTGAGATTTGAGATATTGAATATGAATAATGATATAATAATTTCATAGGCAATAAATTTATTACTGGCAGTTATAATCTTTTTTTGGAGAATGCGGTGGTACCGGTGTGTGGAGAAAGTACAAATGACTATTCTACTAAACTTTTTCCAAAAATGAGATTATTTATGAGTACCAGCGGTTCTTGTGCATTGAGTTGTCAGCTTGTGTATCTACAAAAAAATTGTGGATATAGTAATCAGTTGTCACAAATCAAAATTGAAAGAAATAATATGAAATGTACTTCCAAGAGCGATTTTACACAACCAAAGAAATTCATGAGTAAGAGTACTTACATAATCTAATTTTTTAATTTAATCAGATCCAATTTTGAATATTATTTATTTAGTAACTTCTAATAATTATAGTTATTTACTAATGTACCTACAACTTTTACAACATGAATGACTAAAGGTGCGATTCCATTGCGCGAAATAGACTCGCCCAACTGCATCACGAGAGTGACTCGCGAGTTGCTGTTTCATTTATAAAGGCAAAACGTTTCGCAAAATAAGTAGAAATTAGGTGAGCCGTCAGTTTTCGCGAGGCAAGCATGTTGTTCGTATCTCTGTCTGCAGCGTTAGCATTGGCTGTCATTGCGATGCTTTATGTGAATAAAAAGAAAAAAAAACAAAGAAATATTTCGTCAGCGATAGCTAAGTAGGAACAGCCTCTAAGGGATATTTTTCCTTTCAGGCTGTCGACAGGTATATTCATTTTTACGCTCGTCTCTTTCCATGCAGCCTCCTTATAATAAGCTTTTTCATTCGCATCCCACAAAAATTGGTAGGTCTAATTCATTGTGTGTTTACATGACGCAAAACTAACACAGCGAAACACTTTGATTAATTCTCAAAAACCGACAGGCAATCCACTCGCAGCGCAACATCCTCACGCAAATAAATTTGTGGTGTGCAACAGGTTTTCACGGCGGAAATCTAGTTTCGCGAGTCAATTTCGCTCAATGGAATTGCAGCTTAACACTTATTAAAAAAAACTGAAAATTTGAATAGTTTTAGTTTTTTCATGAACTTATTATCATCAACAAATTGGTAATTTTGTTAAATTAACAATTAAAAAAAAATTACAATTTTTTGTGTAAAGCTGCTATAAGTATATTTGGAATATCATTGAAGAGAAATTTAAATGCAAATAATTATCAATTTAACAGAATAAATATTAAAAAGAAAATGTGCATATTGTGACAAATTAGTGTAAGTATATTTCGGGAAAGATGGGTTAACATTTTATATATATATATATATATATTTTTTCTTGAAAAACACGTAAGTATTTAGTATATTTTTCAAACAAAAATAAAATTGCTGCCCTGATACAAAATTTGTTTAGTTTTATTTTAATTTATTAAATAAACATTTTTGTAGCATCAAATACAAAATTCTTATTGATTTTCTAACACGACTGTTATTAATTAGAGCTGAGGTAACTTAATGCAAGAATCGCTGCTACTACTGTCACCTTTCTGTTTATTTTTTATAAATGACTTACAAATTGATTTAAATCTGTTATAACTGATTATGATGAATAATTATAATTCTGTTTTCATTTTGAGTTGAAAGTCATTTCTGGAAAATGAAATTGGGGGGGAAAATAAGAATTGCAGTTTTTAATGAAATTCATGGTCAATCACCCTTATAACTGAAACAATCGAAGACAACAATTGATCTACTGTAGAATTCGAATGGAACACCAACAACATTTTGTTACTTGCCAGCATTTTGTTGTACTGGGATATTTTTGTTGTAGCTGAAGGATTTTTACAATTAGATTTACTATTGTGAGACTGTGGAAGATCTACTGTGAAATATATTATGATTAAAGTGGTTGTGTTTCATTACGTCAATTTATACTAATTGAAACTATACCTTTGAACGAAAAATTTCTGCTTTAGCGATCTGAAAAAATTATATATCTGAATAGTTCCAGTTTAAGCCAAATCTTAAAAGGGTTATGGGAAGATCATATTGGTTTCACCTTTAGTACTCTACTATGTAAAAAATTAAGTAAGTCTATATTCAGTTTTTAAAACCGATCTGGACAAGAATAAGAAACTAACAGTGAGGTGTTTTCACTAAATTTTATAGAATTTAATGTGTTTCTGGTAATTCTCGAAAAGATAGATAAGTAATGCCCTAGTTTATATCTATATTGTAACATAGTTAAATCGGAGGTCCCAAAATTTTTTTGTCTCAAACCATGTGCTCATTTTCTCTGTTTTGGGTAGACCCGCGCCTTTCTAATATTGAATTGTTACAAATTAATCAACTTTTAGCAGCTGACGGTGTAAGTTTTTAGCTACAAGTTACAAGTGTTGCGACTACAAAGTGAATACTACTACTGCACAAATTTTATGAAATTTACTTTATATGTAATTGAATGTAGTAAATAAAATAATTGTTTACTATTTATAATCATTCTTACAGTTTGATATACAGGGTGTTTCAGTTTGAGTGAATCTAACCACAAACAGAACTAAATAAATAATTTAGAATTGCCTTACAAAGCAAGGGTCTAAGTCTCACCGTTTTCACTATACAGGGCCATATTGGTCAGTTGTTAAAATCATATTTACGAAATCTTTGCTATGCTTATAAGGAATTGATTCAAATTTGGTATGGTGTTAACATTTACACGTGCATAATTTACTGTAAAATTTACAAATTTTTGTAGGTCAGTGGCATAGGAATGGGTAGTAAAGCGGGATTTTTTTACCCCAACTTCTACGTCAATTACCTAATAATAATTTGCAATTTATTTTCAAATTCCGTGGACAATTCTATATAAAAAAGGTATACTTGTTGAAAATCGGCATAAGACAATATTAAATAATGTCTCTACATCGGCAAAACGACTGGTAAATTTTAAATATAATCCCTTGTGTATTATTTACTGCATTCGTAATGTGAATTCCTTCTCTGAGCTCATGTTTTTGTTGCGCTGCAGTGCGGTGGACAGCATGTTCAATGGCACCTTCTCTAAAATTTTATTTGTGCCATTCTGAAGCAAATTATAGGTATCCTTGCTCATTCAACGGTCCGTTTGTTTCAAACAGATATAATTCCTTTAAAAAATTACAAATTCATATTAATTTTAAATCTGCGCTGTGCATCCGTTACAGTATCCATACACAATGATTGCCATGAATAAACAACTAAGCAATAATAGACTTATCTGTCATCAGGAACTGTCATTTTATTCTTAAGATTTGAAATATTAGATAGTGTTTGTAAAATAATGGATGAATGTACAAGATTTTCTTATCATTCAACAGAGATTTTCGGTAAAAGGATACCCTATACCGATTTTCAACAAGTATATCTTTTTTATGTAAAATTGTCCAGGGAATCTAAAAATGCATCTCAAATGATTATTAGGTCATTGGCATAGAAGTTGAAGTAAAGAAATCCGTTTTACTACTCATTTTTACGCCACTGACCTACAAAAATTTATAAATTTTACAGTAAATTATGCACACATTTAAAACTTTTTCAATGTTAACACCATACCAAAGAATCAATTAATCAATAAGCATAGCAAAGATTTCATAAATAATATGATTTTAACAACCGACCAATACGGCCCTGTACAGTAAAAACGGTGAAACTTAGACTTGCTTTATAAGGCAATTATGAATTATTTATTGAATTCTATTTATGGTTAAAGTTTGATTCACTCGAACTGAAACACCCTGTATAAGAAAATAATAACTTAAATTTCAATAACAATAATTTTATAAGTTAAAAAGAAATACGTTGATAGAACTCAAGTGAATATTCTAACAATTAGCATTAATTAATATTAAGTTACTGGTTTTTTGACCCGCCAAGGGAGAATGATCCCAAGATCGATCTCGAATTTTCCCATGATGATGATGTGGAGTAATAAAGTTCTCCAAATCATCATGTTTCCTAAATATTTATGTTTTAAAAATGTTCATATGTAATTTACTTGGGCATAACTAGAATTTTTGCTTGGGGTGGGCCTACTGCCGCAAGCTCTATGGAGGAAAAAAAAAATCTAATCAATGACTGACTTAATATTTCAAAACCTAAGTACCAGGCTTGTCGTAAAATTTGTCAATTTTTATTTTCAATGGGGCATATTACAAAGTGGTTTGCTTATTTTTTAATTATATGGGGGATTGCAGCAACCCTCATTAAATAAAATGTTAGGTTGATTAGTTTTTATTTTAAAGCTTTTTCAATTGCAAATACAATTACGTATTTTTTTGTTACTTTTGATTTAATGCAAAAAATTTTTAAAGTACCCTCCACCTTGTTGCTGACAATACCCTAATTGATAATAAAAAGCATTCCAAACATTTTGTAACACTACCGGCGTTACTTGCCTAATTTCGTACTTCTTTTTTGAAGCTCGGCAATGTCGTTAGGTTTAGTAGCATAAACCTTGCTTTTTAGATATCCCTATTAAAAAATCTAATGGGGTAAGATCGGGTGATCTTGCTGTCCACTCAATTGGGCCCCTCTTCCAATCCACCTATTCGGAAAGACCTTGTTCTTACATTTTAAGCAAAATGTGGTGGCGTCCCGTTCAACTGGGTTTCTTCCTCGATTTTTAAAGGCCTTTGTCAAGAAGCATCCCTCAAATGGTCCAACTCCCGATATCAAGTTCCGATTTTGCTAATCGTACCTACTTCGATTAATTGGAGATATTTCTGGATGAACTTCAGCAAACAAATGAGCGACTTCAGCTTTTGGTTTTTAATTTACACGTTGAAATGCAAACAAGTACTAAGAACTCAATCACATACGGTTCAAATTGGTCAAGAAAAAAATATATATATTAAAGAAGTTTTAGTAAACATTTCCTTATTTTATTTTTTCCGACACATTGCTTTGCAATTGAAAAAGCTTTAAAATAAAAAATTAATCCACCTACCCTTCCATTTAAAAAAAAGTTGCTGCCATTCCCCACTCACATAATTAAAAAAAATTAACAAACCTCTGTAATATGCCCCATTGAAAATAAACTAACTAACTAACCTTTATTTATTAAGTTATAGAATTTGTTCCAGTTAAACTTTCCACTCTATAATAATGATTTATTTCTATAAATCATGTAAAATACATTTAATATAGAAAAAAACAAAAGCCTGTTACATTTAACAAAAGTACAAACAAAAAGAAAGAAAGAAAAGAAAGGCAAGTCTAGAACTATACAAGGTTTCTGATAACGGAAAACATTTCAGTTAATATTTAAAGTTTTTCAAATTAATGGCCTCTGACACATTGAGGCAATATTCAAGTTTCTACGACCCAATCAGATTGTGACTATATATACAGGGTGTTCTGAAAGTCCGTCAGAAAACTCCTGGAGATGATTCTATGGATTAAAATAATAGCAGTGTGTAATGAAATTTTTTTTCCAATTGTCAATTATTTGTTACAGCTTGTCAAAGTTACTTTACTTTTATTTTTCTATTTAAATAACTTATTCATTTCAAGTTTGATTAGTCTCTCATTTGGCACACCCACCAAGTAGATGAAGCTTTATTGGACCAGTCGGAGAAAAGTTTCATTATGTGCCGCTAGTGGACACTTTACCTAGAACTCAAAATTTGTTTGAGAGACTAATCGAACTTGAATTAAATAAGTTATTTAAATAGGAAAATAAAAAAATTTTACTTTAACACACATTTACCTCCCGGAGTTTCCTAACGGACTTTTATAACATCCTGTATACATACACAGTATTTCCACGATTAGAGTGGAAAACAGGGAAAATATTTTTATTTTTCATTTTCGAGAAAAGGCCATTCTTGATTAAAATTTTTACGTCTTTAAAATGGGGTTGGCATGGAGAACTTTCTTCTTGCATATACAGGGTGATCAGAAAATCGGTAAATATAAAAATCATTCAAGAATAAACTATCTTTGTTTTTAATAATACAGCAATATGTTATTAAGGAAAGCTGCTTAGAATTGAAATTTATATTATAATATCAATTTGTGTATGAATGGGCCTACTTTGATAGAAACGGACAGTAAACCATTTTTATTGTTCATTCCACGAGAAAATGGCATCCTTGATTAAAATTTTTGCTTGTATTTAAAGTGCAGTTGCCATTTTCTGATCACACTGTACATGCAAGATGAAATTTCTCCATACCACTCGCATTTTAAAGATAAAGGTGTAAGTGGGGTCAGTTTTGTAGAGGCATACTTTATTATGTTTCAGGTATGCACCTATCTTCAAATAAAAAGGTAAAAGGTAATAAGACCTACTATAACAATTAGACCATGCTTGGCCCTTTCTGCCTATTAACTTACACTACCCTCCAGCTTCCAAACACAAACATCCATAGGTATGACAGAAAAATTCTTTCAAGTTTTTCTGCCCATTACGATAATGCCAGCCTGTCCTGACCTCAGCAGGAGTCACTATAGGTCTTGACAACTCAGCTTCTTTGGATTTTTGGATACATACATACATTATAAAGTGTATAAAAATTCAAGTAATTTTTATTGAACACTGTACTGGTTAAGAAAGAAAAAATAGAAAAGGTAGGAATATAAAAAATTATTTCTATTCAACAGTTTTATGATTCAAATTGAGTGTGTCATGCATTTTGTTATCAATATGTCAGATATATCCATACCATAACATATTTAATTGTGAATAAAACTCTTTCGCATATACAGGGTGATTTCACTTTAAATATAGAAACTGCACGAATACACAAGTTGCCAAAAAATAAGTAGAGTAGAGTTCGCTCTATAAACTTTTTTCCTGGGGGACGTGGTATTCAAGATACAGGATTTGGATACAGAAGTTTCCAAAAATATATATATTTTCGGTCATATCATCATATTACACTGAACGATTTGAATGAAATTTATTGCAGCGTATTTACGTAATTAGACCTTTTATTGAATATAATATTAACCTCGTGGCATTAACTAGTGACATGCTACTGAAGGTGCCGCTCCATATTCCCAAGAAAAAAATCACTGGCAGTTTTTTGTAGAAATAATGTTAAATTAAGGTACTGTTTGAATAAATGAAAAGTGACTCTTGGTATTTTTTAATAGTAGCAGCCGTTTAGGAGATAATTTACTTATTTGGCGACCATAATGTGTAAATTTAATCCACCTACTCATATTTGTTTAAAATTCACCTGCAAACATTGAATTTATTGTCTGCATTATCAGTTAGTACGATGATCTCGTTTTAGTACTATAACTAGGTTTATTTATGTATCTGAAGCTGCAGTCGTTATTGGGCTTATGAACACGAGACGAATTGTGACAAAAAATAAAGGAAAATTGCAATCTCCTCAGGGAAAATCATGTCACGATAAGTTCCTCTATAAATAGATTAGATGTCAAAAGTGTATCGATGCGGTAGGACTTTGTTTAGGGCAATTGTTGTAGGACTTATAGTCCACGGGTCCACCTACAAAGAAAAAAATGATTACCAGCAAGTTGTAACTTTGCGTGCAGCTTAAGTTTGACGAGTCTCCCAAGATTTTACTACGAGGAAAATTCAACAGTGGTAAGTTTTCCCGTGATTTTCAGGAAAACATGTCAATCTGGCATAAACATGGAATGTTAATGACCAGCACTTTTTTTCTAAGTTTAAATGAAAGATATTTTTTTAAACCCCCAAAAAATTTGTCCGACAAAAATGTTGGTATTTTGAGTTTGTCCCCCACCCCAAATATGTTGATTTGGTGACATTATGGTTGGTGACAACTAGCAAGCTGATTTTTCTGGGAGGGTTTGGTAATAAGATTTGAAATGAAAGTATCTTATTGTCCGACAAAATTCTTGAGAAGTTTTGCAGTCCGACGCCCCGAAGATGTTGACTTAAAGACAACATGGTTGGTGATAACCAGCAATCTGGTTTTGATTTTTTTTCTCTAATAATTGAAATGTATAACAATAATCTACTTGTCTGCCAAAAAGATTGGAAAATTTGCCTTAAAAATGGGAAATAAAATAATAAATTTTTTAATGAAAAAATGAAGAATAAATAAGAAAATTAGCTTGTTAACAGGAGGAACAGAAATTGAAATTCATAAATAATTATGTCTAACTAATTTAATTAATCTCCATCAAAATGATTTCTTTGTTCAAAAAACATGTACATTTTATTTTATAAACTAATTGTAACTATTTTATAAAAAACGGTAACTGTACAATGAATGCATACATTTTTGCTTGTTTTTTTAAATTAAAATTTGCAATCTTGTTTTGACAAACAGTTTGCACATAGTTTTGTTCTTGAAAAACCAATTAAACCAATTTTAAAAATATTATACATTTATCAACACGTTTATCAAAAGATTGTCTTGTAAAGTATAAATCCTTAATACGAAATGACTTTGCAGCATTTAAAATCTGCTGCCACAGTTCTTAACATGCGTTAAGTTTCTCCATAAACAACTGATTTCATGTAACCCCAAAAACGGAAGTCTCGGCATTCCATCTCACATTTATGTACATACAATTTAAATTAAGATGTAATTTTAGGTACGAATAATACTTAATGGACAGTAGCATACAAATGACAGCAATAAGACAAGTGCCATTATTCTATGGCTAGAAATTGGCCTTAATGATTTGGGATCGAGGGGGATTATCCCTCTTTATCCTGCCTCATCTCGTGTAGGCCTGGACAGCCTTCGTAGGTGGGCCCCATCCGTCGTCTACCCCGACCGCAAATGCGGCCGGTGTAGGCGCTTTGTGGGACCTCCTTTTGTCCTGGCTGGGCCCCGCCGGCTAGGGCCCTTTCTTCTGGCGTTCTTCTTGCTTCGCCGGCTCGTCTGTGTAAACCCCGGGGGTAGTGTCATGTTTATGTGTGGTATGGTTGGGTATGGTAGTGCGGCTATGCAGCCTGGGATGCGCTTTGCTAAGGTGGCCCTTAGGCTAGCGCGGGAGGGGAGGGGTAAGGAGGGTATGGGGGGTGTGTATGTGTGTGTGTGTGTGTCGTTGTCTTCGTTTCTTGATCCTGGCTGTCTCTGAAACAGAAAAGGTTAGCGGGCAGGGGGGGGGGGTCATTGGGGTGGTCACCCAGGGTCAAAAAGTTGGTGTCTAGGTCTTTTGTGTTTGTCGGTCACGTCGGGTACGTAGTCGCGCCATTATTCTATGGCTAGAAATAAGACAAGTGGAATATATCAATTATTTGATTTTTGTCCGAACTTGAGAAACTTCACCGCTAAATTAATAATAGGTAGGTACTTCATTGTAATTTAATTCAACAGCATTGAAAGTTTCAAAGCCAAATATCTCGAAAACGGTGCGAGACAGCTAGTTTTTTAAAGTGTAGCTTTTTTGACTAAAAAAACTTGGAAAATAAGAATTTGATACCAAAGATGAGATACCTTAAAAGTATAAAAAAGTTATGTCGTTTTTAACACATTCAATCTACTGCAGCTAGCGCCCTCTATGAACTTTAACCAAAATGTGAACACATTTCAATTCCTCTGCTTAAAGAACTCCAAACCTCAAAATTTTGTGAGGATATTTGCGTTAATAAATGAAAAAAAACTAAAATAATATTTTACATTTAACACCCTGTATCTCTTTAACTATCAACTTTTGGACTAAGGTGAGTTCGGCTAAATCGCAATATTTTTGCTTCGAGAATCTACCCATGAATTTTGACCTATTAGCTCGGAACCACCCTGTATACAATTTTTTGTAATTGTACATATAAAAAAATAAATTTAAATTAGTCATATTTATTTTGAAATTTGAGAAACTTAAAACAATTTTTTTTTATTCTGTGGGTACACATGTTTGCAAGTGACCCATATTTGAAAGTACAACGTCAAAAGCGCCACAGGACGCCGCCGGACGAACCAGCGTTCCAAGAAGGGCTGCTGGACGCGTAATGTCCGAATACTGCTTGAGCAGGCGATGAAACACGGATTCCCCGGAAATCGTTTTCACTGAGGGTGTCGCAGAATGCACGAGTTGGCCTGGAGACGTGATTCGCGTTGTTTCGTCAAGCAACCTTTTGTTGCGCACGTCCACCAGTAGTCCATAAAAAGATAAAAAGTCTGCACCAATTATCGGTTTTGAGACGTCTGCGACGATAAATTGCCATGTAAAACAACGACGCAACCGGAGGTTTAATGTCATTGTCACTGTGCCGTACGTAGCAATTGAGGTTCCATTTGCCGCGGAAAGTTCATACGTTGATTTCGATCGCGACGATTTCACTAGCGCACGCGGATATACACAAAGATCAGCACCCGTATCGATGAGAAACTGGACCTTGGAGTACGTATCCGTAACGTACAAACGGCGCGGAATCGGGCACGGGTCGCTGTTCGCCATCACCGACTGCCCGTCTCGTTTCCCGGACGATACGTGCACGGATCGCGGCACACGCGAGCGCGGTCACCAAAACGTTGGTGATACCAGCACTGACCACTGTCACTGTCACGGCTTCGCGATCGGTCTTGCGAACGCGATCTGGGTGTTCTCGTCGTCGGTCGCCGCGGTTCACTC
>NW_019416873.1:234135-242360 GCF_000390285.2 Anoplophora glabripennis
TTTTTTTTCCAATAAGGGGTGGTTTTCACTCCTTAAGAACAAAAAGCACACCTAGCGCATATATAAGTTTTGAAGTGGGTGGGTAAGATGAGCCTAATTCTAAATTTTGAGAAAAATCGATGCAGTTATAAAAAATTCGGAGGTATTACTATATTTTCAGTTACAGTAACTGGGCTAATTAATTTCTATCGAAACGACGTGTAAATCCACAACACCGCGATTGGTTGTTCCTTGAACCACTATTACTGAAAAACTAATGTGACGTTAAGTTGACATATCTGTCTGAAAATTTAAAATTGTCCGTGATCGACATTTCCTCTTCAATATTCCAAAATGCATAGTACTCTGTGGGTACACATGTTTGCAAGTGACCCATATTTGAAAGCACAACGTCAAAAGCGCCGCAGGACGCCGCCGGACGAACCAGCGTTCCAAGAAGGGCTGCTGGCGCCGGTCACCAGACGCGTACCCATGAACGACCGACTTCAAACACAAGGCACTCTCCAAGGACTCTCCAGCTAACCCTCAAACCGTCAACACGTCTTTTTCCACAATATAGTTTTCAATAAAACAGTTTATTATTACCGTTGAGAAAGCGTTTTATTTCTTGCTGTACAGCGAAAGCAACCCTCAATTCATATATTTTTTTTATTAAATATAAATTTTTCTGCATCATGCGTAAGTATTGAAACCGCTAAATTTTATAGTTTAATTTTGTCAGACAAGCAAAAAAAACCGAAATTTTGTCGGACAATTAAATTCTCAGATTAATATTGCATTTTTTTAAATAATGACGCTTTTGTCCGACGGCTGGTTATCACCAACCATGTTGTCGTTAAGTCGACATCTTCGGAGCGTCGGACAGCAAAAACTTCTCAAGAATTTTGTCAGACAATAAGATACTTTCATTTCAAATCTTATTACCAAACCCTCCCAGAAAAATCAGCTTGCTGGTTGTCACCAACCATAATGTCACCAAATCGACATATTTGGGGTGGGGGACAAACTCAAAATACCAACATTTTTATCGGACAAATTTTTTGGGGGGTTTAAAAAATATATATATTTCATTTAAACTTAAAAAAAAAGTGCTGGTCATAACATTCCATGTTTATTGACCAGATTGACATGTTTTCCTGAAAATCACGGGAAAACTTACCACTGTTGAATTTTCCTCGTAGTCAAATCGTGGGAGACTCGTCAAACTTAAGCTGCACGCAAAGTTACAGCTTGCTGGTAATCATTTTTTTCTTTGTACGTGGGCCCGTGGACTAATACTTAATTACTTACTATTTGCTAATGTTATTTTATTTTATTGTTTTGATATTTTTTCCAAAAATAAAATTATTTCTACAAAAAAACCGCCCGTGGCATATTCTTTCCTGGAAAAAAGTTAGCGGACACTAATAGCATGTCATTAATTAAAACCGGGAAGTTTTCATCAAATAAACGGATTAATTTATAAGGAAAATTCAATAAAACGTAAAAACAAACCCAAATATCTCCTAAACGGCTGCTACTATTATCACCAAGAAACATTTTTCATTCATTTAACGTTACAGTACCAAATGTAACATTAATTCTACAAAAAACTGCCAGTGGCGTACTTTTTTCTTAGGAAAATGATGTGGCACCTCCAGTAGTGCGCTACTTTTTAAAGCCACAAGGTTAATATTACATTCAATAAAAGGTGCGATTAATAACACCCTGTATCTCGAATACTGAGTCCCGCAGGAAAAAAGTTTATAAAGCAAACTCTACTTATTCTGTATTTAAAGTGAAATCACCCTGTATATTCTGACTTCACGTGAAATGAAATTTTACAGATTTTAAAAATGCAAAAACATGTAAATTGGGAGTTACATTTTAAAAAATATGTCTGGGTTATAACTGAAAACCTGATTAATGTTATAGAAAAATATAGTGTGTATCACTGAATTTTCTGCAAAAAACTAAATATATACAGTGAAATTCCCCTTCACGGACACCTCTCTTACACGGACACCTCCCTTGGAAGGACAGTTTCTCATGTGAAACTTTTGTTAAACCATTTTTTTTTAAATTCTAAAATGCGTTTTTTGAGCCCTAACTGACTTTTGAAGTTGACGTCGTGCCGATTCCCGTGAAAGGCTACTTCCGGTCCGAATCAGAAGCTGAAAACATCTCTAATCGATTGGGCAAGGTCCATTTACTATTAATGTAATATAATTTTACAAAAAAAATCATTGCTGTATTTTTACTATGCAACGTAACTTTCAGGGGCTATAGGTGTTGCGGCTTCACCGCAAAAGGGTGTTTGAATAACCGTGGCGTTATAACAATAGGTCCAAAACACAGGGCATTTGCCATAAGCCACTTTCCATAAAGATTCTGCGGGACCCTTCAATGTCACAGGGAATAATAATTTTGTTTTACTACAACCTACTGGATGATAAAAGATTTTCATTACATACAAGGTCAAAAGTTACATGCATGATTTATGTCATTTTGTTAAAATTACATCACCCTACAAAAAATAAAATTCAATTTGATTTTGAAACTGATACTTGAAAACAATAAAATTGTGGTTTTAATGAAATAATAACAGATCTTTTTAAAAAACTATATTTAAAAAAGAATACGTTACAAAAAAAAACTAGAAAGCCATCTTGCGAACGAGACAGTGGAAGTTTATAAAAAATATATTTTGATTTTTTGAGATTACAGTTTTCAGTCCCATCTATATATCCACTGGACAAAAACAAAAATATGTTAAAAAAATCTGTTCTACAGACTTGGTATTTAAGACTAGCTGCTTGCTTTCACTGTAAGCAATGAACATTATTATAAGTGTCATTTTAATATTTTAATGACATTTCCTTGTTGACAATGTAAACCAGTGGATTAAAGCTTGGCGATAATTGCCGACTATCTCTGCCAGCTTCGTCGCTGCTTTAAAATCCAAGCCTTAAGTGACATTTCTTCTAACTTGTGATTAAGTAAAAAAATGCATGAGTTTATGGGTTGCAAAATTTTATATCTACCTTAATAAAATTTTAGCTGAAAGGGTTTTTAATAAAATATTGATATGCACATACTGAACCCCATTCTTAAAACACCTTTATAATATATAAAAAGTTCCAATAATAATATATGCCACAAATTTTTTAAATTTGGTAAAAAGTTACAATAAAATAAATGTTCAGAAAATGTTTAAATACAAATTGTAAAACTACAAGTATACAAATATTTTGCTAGGTGTTGTTGTTAAGAAATAGAAAAGATTTTTTTCTAAGCATTATGATTTTAAAATCAGAGTAACTATGTCTGGAAACTTGGATAGGATTAAAAAAATAGTTCAATGAATAAAGCATAATTCAAATTAAAATCAATCGTATATCGAAAAGGATCACATATTTTTGACCACCTTCCTATATTGTTTTTTAGTCACAAATGTTTACCTTATAATGTACTGTTTTTCAAGAACTCCTTTGATTCGATTTCGACAGTTTTATTTTTTTTGCTGGTGACATTAGGTCTTCCATATTTTTAACCTTTGATTTCAAAGTTATATCTCCATTAACTAATGTTGACACAATTTGATTATCAAATAGATTTGTCTGTACTGCCTTGTCTATTCCTAATTTTAACCCATGTAATATGGTCACTGGGTAATCTGTGCATAAATTGCAGCAAGTGTGGAAAGAGTCTGCACTGGACGTGGACCTGCTGCGCATCCTAATGGTCGATTGTGTCTTACTCTTTTCTCTTCTTCCAAAATTTTTCATATCCTCCAGACACTTGGAGTAAGTTTTCTGTATATCCTTTACATTGTCCACTCTAACAAGTTGCACCACAGTTGGCATGTCGATTTTCTTTTTGATTTCACAGTCATTATCTATGTGATATTTAGTGCGTTTCATGCTGGAGAATTTTTTTTTGCAAAAACTGCACGCCATGTGATTTTTTTTGTGCACTGTGTAAGACTCTTTAGAAAATAAAATTTTATTACACATTTTGCACAATATTACTTTTTCAGATATATCCGTGTCAGCAAGCAAACTAGTGTTTGGGGTGGAAGCACTGGGAATTGGAGGAATATTGTTTTTAAATGGATTTGTAAATAAATTATTTATCGGAGATACACTCCGGGGAGTTGTAGATAACCGAGATTCTTGTTTTATATTTACCAAATTGTGTAAGTAACACTTGCAGTCCATTTCTCTGCAGTTCACAAAAGTATCACAATGCTGCGTTGCTTTGTCCACCCCTTTTAGTCCTAGCTGTACTAAATCGTTGTTTGAATAATTATGGTTTTGCCAACCGTCTTTCAGCAAACAACATTGAATTTTGCTTGATTTTGTTGATACATTATTAGTTTGAGTATGCATTGCAATGTTAGGAACTCTATATTGTACGTATTTGTCACAAGTGGTGTTAGGGAGGTCAGTTTGAGTACTATTATGCAAGGCATTTTTCGGTAAATGGCATTGGATAGAAATGTCAATACCTGGTACATTTCGAGTTTCATTTTCCACCGTTGTACATACATTATCTGTATTTCTGATAAGTTCAGAATTTCTTTCACCATTTACATCTTCACCACTTTCACTATTCAGTGGGTCACAATACTTTGATTTAGATATTAACCAAGGTGCCAAAGCATCTTGCAGTTCATTAATTTCTGGCAAGACTATGTCACCTAAATCGAGAATTTCTATTTTACTGGATTTTGTTTTTTCATTTTTCTTAATCTGTGCCTAAAAAGATAACATAGTTTCTTCAGAATGGCTTTACTATCAACTATTTTATTAAAAAACTTGTTCACATAATGAAAAAAAAGAACGGACATTAATTAAATAAAAAACTAAAAAATCATTACTTTAAGTTAAAGTGCTTTATTTGTTAATTCAAGTAAATTTGTCATTTATACAAAACCTTGGAAAATATTATTTACACAAACACTGTTAGAAATTGGTTATGGAATTTGAGCATTTGCAAATAGCCACTAAATTACATAAATTACAAATTTTTCCAATAGCCTGTAGTAATTGTTTATTTTCAATGTTGGCAATATAATAATCACGAGCATGATTTTTGATTACTTTAAGGATATAAAAGATAAATTAAATGTTAACTAGTGATGGGCACTATCGAATGAATTCTACTATCGAATAATTACTAAACGAATAGTATTGACTATCGAATCTAATTCATTTGAATAAAATCATTCATTACTACTTTTAACCGCCATTGCTTAGACAACTACGAATTTGTGCTTTCTGACTTCTGAAGCTGAATGCAGCGCTGTTATACCATCTTCCCCGTCCCTAATGAAATTAAATATTCAAGTTTTGTTGTTTTATGTATTACCTATTTATATTAATGTTGAATTATAAAATTTATTTTGAGTTGTAAATATTTTTTTCATTCCGAGATGAACGGCCGATAACGATTGTTATGAGTCAGAATGTATTCATTCATTTGTCTATCGGATAAAACTAGTAATGAATGATTTTATTCGAACGATGAACGAATTCATTCAAATTTCAGTTCAATTAAACAAATGCCGTCGGGTTTATATTGTTACTTTTTCATTCTGCTGACTAATACAGTTTGTTTTTATGTGTAATAATAGTTATTAAGAAGTAGCAGTGAACGGAGAATTCAGTCTATATCGGTAAACAACGACAGACACAACTGCACCGCTGCCACGCATGCCGTAAATGTAACTACGATTCATTTGTTCGATTTTTATTCGAATAGTTAGTCGCTATCGAACTTATACTTACCTCTAATATATCTTCGTTTTCCAAACTTCTGGCTTTGAATACATAGAAGTTGTAACTTTGTACTGTGCATGGATAACAGATGTACTTATAAGTATCATTTTTCTCAAACTAAAAATAAAAAGGTTTTTCAAGGAACACAATTTTAAATGGCTGGAGTGTTATTTGGTTACCAAGTCTTGGACAAGATAAATAGGAATACATGTAAATTACTTCTAGAATACCTAAATCATGTTTAACGGTTTTGATAATATAATTAATAGATTAATTTTAAAAACTTTTCTTTCATGTAAGACTAAGGATTTAAAGAAACAAAATGCATTAGTTCATTAACTTTCTAATCGTGCTTATTATCCAATTACTTAACTACAGAAACTTGTGTTGCACAAGATTTATAATGAATAAAATAACAAATATAAATATTGAAAAGGACGAACCTTAATGCCTGTGGTACTTTCAACTAGTTTTCTAATATAGTCTCTATTCTTCCTACATTTACCACCATATAATGAGATTAATGCATGATCTGAAGAACATAACCTGCACTTAAGTTCTAACATTTCCCGTAATTTTAACAACCAAAGAATAAATACAATATCATTTTCTTCAACATAAAATGTACTATCCAGAATATCCTTGTTGAATTGGTTTTCTTAAACAATGCATTCATAAATTCATAAACAATTTCGTTTTCAAGGTTAAAATTCACATCAACATAAGCCCCATAGACATTATAAACTACTGGACTCGCCCAAATGTCATTTTGCCTATATAAACGGTAATCGCTCAGACGTGTGCGAGAGAGATGGAGCTAGTAAGGGCTTAAGCTTCGTTCACAGAATTTCGACTGCAGCGCGCTACATTTAATTCAACCAATCAGCTAGCTATACTCGATTCCTTACCCCTTTTTTTCTGTTGGGCCGTATTCAAAGACTTTATAAAAATAATATAGAGACCAAAAGACAAGAAAAATTCATTTTTTCCAGTAGTGTAGGTATGTAAAAGTGTTCATTATTATTACTGGCCTAACGTAACAGTACAATATTTGAATTGTTTTAGCTATAATATTCCAAATGGTTTTTATAATGCCTTATTTATGTAGTTCTCCATTTATTTTCCTCATATCGTAAACTCGATCGGTTATTAAAATTACTGCAAGCTCTTCTGACGTAGTTGTTTCAAATATTTCATATTTTCTTGCTTTGCAGAACTGTATAAATTGAAACTATGTCGATGCATTCTTCGTTCAACATATAATTTGAAGAGAATTTTTGCTAAGCAAACTTTTTCGTTATATTCGATTTGATGTTAAAAAATAGTTTGAAGAGTAACACATTTAAAAGCGGCAAAATGTGGACGTTAAAATGACATTTTATTTTGAGGATGGGGAAACAATGTAATCTAATATGTTATCATCGGAGACAACTCTGCTTGGTCATTATTTTTAGAAAGATGCAAAAAGTATAAACATGTTGGTACCATCATAACTTCTTTCCTACCCATGAAATTAAATTTTTTCTCCAGTTAAACGTGTCTTTATGCAATTTATCGCAGAACTCGTTTGCACCGTATTTAGTTTTTACGAATCTTTCACATACACTAACTAAATCACACAAAAATTCAAGAAATCAATCGATAATGTCAATACATGACATTTACTTCAAAGGTTGTTTATGGCATTTTGTTACGATATACCTGTGTACCATCAGCGCGATTGACCTCTCTTTCTAGGGCCAGTCCATAGTTTACTAGGTCTATGATAAGCCCTGTTCGTTAGATGATCTTGGATCATGAAGAGTACGGAGCAGTGACCTCACCAGATCCTTTAGATCATAAAAGCCGTCTTCTTTTCAACCAAATACATCCGTTTTACCGGATGTTTTCGGATCCGTCGGTATTCTTTTGAACACATTTTTAGATCAGGATCGTCATTAGTCAAAATACTTTAATTTCTGAATCGTAAAATTTTTGAGATTCGTTTTGCATATTTGGTTCGAATCTTAAAATTCTAACCTAAAAATTGTAACAAATACCTGAAGGGGCTAAAGTACGAGCAATTCAATACCAAGAAATTGTTTAACAGATTCATAAGGCTAATAAATAAATAAATTTCCGTATCGGTTACAACTTGGCAAAAGAAGGTAAACAGATTTATAATCTAAGTCTTAACTCTTTGTCGGCATATTTTTCGCAGATGAAAAAATCCTGGACTAACTAATCAAATTTAAGAAATTATGAAAACCTAATGCTAAAAAATGTTGGAACACGCTGTTTTATAACGGATTAAACAGTTTTAATATGTTGCCTGCAGGACTGAAATCTACTGACAATTTAATAACTTTTAAGAGGCACTTAGTTAATCACATTAATAAAAGTACTTGTGTGTTATAGGCAAATTAAAAGTGTTTTCTTTAAACTGTGTTGTATCATTGCGAGTACTATACAGGGTGTCTCATA
>NW_019416874.1:0-38147 GCF_000390285.2 Anoplophora glabripennis
CCTTCAGCTTATACTACACCATCTGTAAAAATAACTACTCCACCAGGATATCCTGAAACAGAAACACCTGCAGTTTATATGACACCATCTGCTAAAATAACTACTTCAGGATATCCTGAAACAGAAACACCTTCAGCTTATACTACACCATCTGCAAAAACAACTACTCCACCAGGATATCCTGAAACAGAAACACCGTCAGCTTATACTACACCATCTGCAAAAATAACTACTCCACCAGGATATCCTGAAACAGAAACACCTTCCGCTTATACTACACCATCTGCAAAAACAACTACTCCACCAGGATATCCTGAAACAGAAACACCTTCAGCTTATACTACACAATCTGCAAAAATAACTACTACACCAGGATATCCTGAAACAGAAACACCTTCAGCTTATACTACACCATCTGCAAAAATAACTACTACACCAGGATATCCTGAAACAGAAACACCTTCAGCTTATACTACACCATCTGCAAAAATTACTACTACGCCAGGATATCCTGAAACAGAAACACCTTCAGTTTATATTACACCATCTGCAAAAACAACTACTCTACCAGGATATTCTGAAACAGAAACTCCTTCAGCTTATACTACACCATCTGCAAAAATAACTACTCCACCAGGATATCCTGAGACAGAAACACCTTCAGCTTATACTACACCATCTGCAAAAATAACTACTCCACCAGGATATCCTGAAACAGAAACTACTGCAGCTTATACTACACCATCTGCGAAAATAACTACTCCACCAGAATTTTTTGTAACAGAAACGCCTTCAGCTTATACTACACCATCTGCAAAAATAACTACTACACCAGGATATCCTGAAACAGGAAAACCTTCAGCTTATACTACACCATCTGCAAAAATAACTGCTACGCCAGGATATCCTGAAACAGAAACTACTGCAGCTTATACTACACCATCTGCAAATATAACTACTCCACCAGGATATCCTGAAACAGAAACACCTTCAGTTTATACTACACCATCTGCAAAAACAACTACTCCACCAGGATATCCTGAAACAGAAACTCCTTTAGCTTATACTACACCATCTGCAAATATAACTACTCCACCAGGATATCCTGAAACAGAAACAACTGCAGCTTATACTACACCATCTGCTAAAATAACTACTCCACCAGGAAATCCTGAAACAGAAACTACTGCAGCTTATACTACGCCATCTGCAAAAATAACTACTACACCAGGATATCCTGAAACAGATACACCTTCAGCTTATATTACACCATCTGCAAAAATAACTACTACACCAGGATATCCTGAAACAGAAACACCGGCAGCTTATACGACACCATCTGCAAAAATAACTACTACACCCGGATATTCCGGAACAGAAATACCTGCAGTTTATATGACACCATCTGCTAAAATAACTACTTCTGGATATCCTGAAACCGAAACACCTTCAGCTTATACTACACCATCTGCAAAAATAACTACTACACTAAGATATCCTGAAACAGAAACACCTTCTGCTTATACTACACCATCTGCAAAAATAACTACTACGCCAGGATATTCTGGAACAGAATCACCAGCAGCCTATACTACACCATCTGCAAAAATAACTACTNACACCATCTGCAAAAATAACTACTTCAGGATATCCTGAAACAGAAACACCGGCAGCTTATACGACACCATCTGCAAAAATAACTACTACACCTGGATATTCCGGAACAGAAACATCTGCAGATTATATGACACCATCTGCTAAAATAACTACTTCAGAATATCCTGAAACAGAAACACCTTCAGCTTATACTACTCCATCTGAAAAAATAACTACTCCACCAGGATATCCTGAAACAGAAACAACTGCAGTTTATACTACACCATCTGCAAAAATAACTACTACACCAGGATATCCTGAAACAGAAACACCTTCAGCTTATACTACACCATCTGCAAAAATAACTACTCCACCAGGATATCCTGAAACAGAAACAACTGCAGTTTATACTACACCATCTGCAAAAATAACTACTACACCAGGATATCCTGAAACAGAAACACCTTCAGCTTATACTACACCATCTGCAAAAATAACTACTCCACCAGGATATCCTGAAACAGAAACAACTGCAGTTTATACTACACCATCTGCAAAAATAACTACTACACCAGGATATCCTGAAACAGAAACACCTTCAGCTTATACTACACCATCTGCAAAAATAACTACTCCACCAGGATATCCTGAAACAGAAACAACTGCAGTTTATACTACACCATCTGCAAAAATAACTACTACACCAGGATATCCTGAGACAGAAACACCTTCAGCTTATACTACACCATCTGCAAAAATAACTACTCCACCAGGATATCCTGAAACAGAAACAACTGCAGTTTATACTACACCATCTGCAAAAATAACTACTACACCAGGATATCCTGAGACAGAAACACCTTCAGCTTATACTACACCATCTGCAAAAATAACTACTCCACCAGGATATCCTGAAACAGAAACAACTGCAGTTTATACTACACCATCTGCAAAAATAACTACTACACCAGGATATCCTGAGACAGAAACACCTTCAGCTTATACTACACCATCTGCAAAAATAACTACTCCACCAGGATATCCTGAAACAGAAACAACTGCAGTTTATACTACACCATCTGCAAAAATAACTACTACACCAGGATATCCTGAAACAGAAACACCTTCAGCTTATACTACACCATCTGCAAAAATAACTACTCCACCAGGATATCCTGAAACAGAAACAACTGCAGTTTATACTACACCATCTGCAAAAATAACTACTACACCAGGATATCCTGAGACAGAAACACCTTCAGCTTATACTACACCATCTGCAAAAATAACTACTCCACCAGGATATCCTGAAACAGAAACAACTGCAGTTTATACTACACCATCTGCAAAAATAACTACTACACCAGGATATCCTGAGACAGAAACACCTTCAGCTTATACTACACCATCTGCAAAAATAACTACTCCACCAGGATATCCTGAAACAGAAACAACTGCAGTTTATACTACACCATCTGCAAAAATAACTACTACACCAGGATATCCTGAGACAGAAACACCTTCAGCTTATACTACACCATCTGCAAAAATAACTACTCCACCAGGATATCCTGAAACAGAAACAACTGCAGTTTATACTACACCATCTGCAAAAATAACTACTACACCAGGATATCCTGAGACAGAAACACCTTCAGCTTATACTACACCATCTGCAAAAATAACTACTCCACCAGGATATCCTGAAACAGAAACAACTGCAGTTTATACTACACCATCTGCAAAAATAACTACTACACCAGGATATCCTGAGACAGAAACACCTTCAGCTTATACTACACCATCTGCAAAAATAACTACTCCACCAGGATATCCTGAAACAGAAACAACTGCAGTTTATACTACACCATCTGCAAAAATAACTACTACACCTGGATATTCCGGAACAGAAACACCTGCAGTTTATATGACACCATCTGCTAAAAGAACTACTTCAGGATATCCTGAAACAGAATCACCAGCAGCCTATACGACACCATCTGCAAAAATAACTACTACACCAGAATATCCTGAAACAGAAACACCCGTAGTTTATACGACACCATCTGCTAAAATAACTACTCCGCCAGGATATCGTGAAACAGAAACAACTGCAGCTTATACTACACCATCTGCAAAAATAACTACTCCCCCAGGATATCGTAAAACAGAAACATCTTCAGCTTATACTACACCATCTGCAAAAATAACTACTCCACCAGGATATCCTGAAACAGAAACAACTGCAGCTTATACTACACTATCTGCAAAAATAACTACTCCACCAGGATATCCTGAAACAGAAACAACTGCAGTTTATACTACACCATCTGCAAAAATAACTACTACACCAGGATATCCTGAAACAGAAACACCTTCAGCTTATACTACACCATCTGCAAAAATAACTACTCCACCAGGATATCCTGAAGCAAAAACCACTGCAGCTTATACTACACCATCTGCAAATATAACTACTCCACCAGCATATCCTGAAACAGAAACACCCGCAGTTTATACGACACCATCTGCAAAAATAACAACTACACCTGGATATTCTGGAACAGAAACACCGGCAGTTTATACAACACCATCTGCTAAAATAACTACTTCAGGTTATCCTGAAACAGAATCACCAGCAGCCCATACTACACCATCTGCAAAAATAATTACTCCATCCAGATATCCTGAAACAGAAACACCCGCAGTTTATACGACACTATCTGCAAAAATAACTACTTTAGGATATCCTGAAACGGAAACACCTTCAACTTATAGTACACCATCCACAAAACTAACTACTCCACCTGGATATTCTGAAATAGAAACACCTGCAGTTTATGGGACACCTTATGCAAAAATAACTACTCCACCTGGATATTCTGAAAGAGAAACACCAGCAGTTTATACTACATCATTTGTAAAAACAACTACACCTGGATATTTTGAAACAGATACACCTGAAGTTAGTACTACACCATATGCAAAAATAACTACTCCACCAGGATATTCCGAAACAGAAACACCTTCAGTTTATACGACACCATCTGTAAAAATAACTACTACACCTGAATATTCTGGAACAGAAACACCTGCAGTTTATACGACACCAGCTGCAAAAATAACTACTTCAGGATATCCTGAAACAGAAACAACTGTAGCTTATACTGCACCATCTGCAAAAATAACTACTCCACCAGGATATTCCGAAACAGAAACACCTGCAGTTTATACGACATCATCTGCAAAAATAACTACTTCAGGATATCCTGAAACAGAAACACCGGCATCTAATACGACACCATCCACAAAAATAACTACTACACCTGGATATTCTGGAACAGGAACACCTACAACTTATAGGCCACCATCTGAAAAAATAACTACTCCATCCGGATATCCTGAAACAGAAACACCTGCATCTTATACCGCACTGTCTGCAAAAATAACTTCTTCAGGATATCCTAAAACAGAAACAGCAGCAGCTTATACGACACCATCCGCAAAAATAACTACCACACCTGGATATTCTGAAGCAGAAACACCTGCAACATTTATTACACCAACAGCAAAAATATCTACTTCATCAGAATATCCAGAAACAGAAACACGTGCAACTTATTCGCCACCATCTGAAAAAATAACTGCTCCATCCATATATCCTGAAACAGAAACACCTGCATTTTATACGACACCGTCTCCTAAAATAACTACTTCACCAGAATATCCTGAAACGGAAACACCTTCAACTTATACGCCACCATCTGATAAAATAACTATTCCATCCGGATATCCGGAAACAGAAACACCTGCATCTTATATGACGCCATCTCCAAAAATAACTACTTCACCAGAATTGGTGACAGCTACATCTGCAACTTATATGCCACCATCTGAAAAAATAACTGCTCCATCTGGATATCCTGAAACAGAAACACCTGCATATTATACTACACCGTCTGCAAAAATAGCTACTTCAGGATATCGTGAAACAAAAACACCGGCAGCTTATACGCCACCATCTGAAAAAATAATTACTCCATCCAGATATCCTGAAACAGTAACACCTGCATCTTATACTACACCGTCTGCAAAAATAACTACCTCAGAATATCCTGAAACAGAAATACTTGCATCTTATATGACACCATCTCCAAAAATAACTATTTTACCAGAATATCCTGAAACAGAAATACCTGCAACTTATACGCCACCATCGGAAACAATAACTACTCCATCCAGATATCCTGAAACAGAAATACCTGCATTTTATACGACACCATCTCCAAAAATATCTACTTCACCAGAATTTCCTGAAACAGAAATACCTGCTACTAATACACCACCTTCTGCAAAAATAACTACTCTTCTTGGATATCCTAAAACAGAAACACCTGCTGCTTATAAGACACCATCTTCAAAAATTACAATTCCATCAGAATTTCAAGAGACACAGACATCTGCTTTTGATAGGACACCTTCTGTGAAAATAACTACTCTATCAGGACATCCTAAGACAGAGTTACCTACAGCTTATACTAACCCTTCTGGGGAAGTAACTATTCCTCCAGAATATCAAGAGACAGAGACACCTGCTGCTTATGCTACTCTGTCTGCAAAAATAACTGGTCCACCGGAATATCCTGAGATGGAAACCTCTACAGCTTATCCAACTCCGTCCACATCTCCTCCATATATAACTGCTCAAACAGGATATCTTGGACAAACTGTATCTATTCCTGAAAAGAAAATGTCTGTATCAAGGGCAACTGCTGCCACAGATTTACCAACAATTTCTGTATATACGGATACTACACAAAATATCTTCAATATATCCGACATATCTACTCTATTTTGGAGTACTATGAAAATTGCCACACCAATGAGTCAATTAAAAGATGATAAAACAACTATTACTGCTTCATATCCAGTTGATATAAGCCATTCTTCCCCAACCACCATTCAGCCTTACATAATTTCTCCACCAGTTTCAATTTCTCCCACCCCAAAAAAGTTCCTAATAGATAACGAAACAAAAGAATTAGATCATCATTGTTCTCATATAAATAATTGTTCAAATAATACTACTTGTATAAGAAATCATTGTATTGATCCTTGCACATATTACATGCCTTGCGTGAAAAACATTAAATGTAATGTAATTGCCCACATAGCCATATGTTTGTGCCCATTAGA
The DNA here is from genome assembly GCF_000390285.2 of Anoplophora glabripennis. Taxonomy (NCBI): domain Eukaryota; kingdom Metazoa; phylum Arthropoda; class Insecta; order Coleoptera; family Cerambycidae; genus Anoplophora; species Anoplophora glabripennis. The sequence goes on from NW_019416874.1 coordinate 6,793, forward strand.
TAAGATCCAGAGGAAATTAATTGGTTGTGAGACCATACCAGGTAAACACATATTTCAGAATTCATTTGGATAATGTCTTTGCAAGCAATTTCTGGGACCATGGAAGCATGAGCAAGCAGCCTCATTACAACATATTATGGCTGCACAAGGCCAATTACGAAAGCCTTGCATGAAAAATGGATTGTTACAGTTCTCAGAGAGAACTTAAATAAATCATTATGATTTATTGTTATAAATTCTTTTTTTTTTTTGTATTTTGTGTATATACTGTATATACTTCTTATTTAGCCGGTGATGGTGATTTTTGCTTCGGTTGTGGGTTGTGTAAGAATTATTATAGAAAATTTTACATTACGCTTATTGTATCGTAAGCTTTTTGCTTTTGTTTGTTGTTCTCGGGGAATATCATATCTTTTACCCCAAATTTTTAAAATACTTGGAACAAAATTGCAAGATATATATTTTTGTTTCAATGGTATTTATGACGGTTTTGTAATTGCTCAAAATGTAAGGGGAAAAAGATGAGTGACCACCTGTTATTTGTAATTTGTATATTTTTTAAAAAACTGTCACTGAATTTAATAAAAATTTCTGGAATTAGATGTGTCATGTCAGTCAGAAATCGACTGTTCGTCTCAGCAAACGTGCATAAACCGAAAATGTCAGAATCCTTGTGCCGTATCTAATCCATGTACTCAATCCCAGGATTGCCAAGTACAGGATCATCAGCCAGTGTGTGTTAAAGGTAATGATTAATTTAAAGCAGCAGGTTGGTGTTAACATTTGTAAATAATTACAGTTTGCCAATGCCAAAAAGATGCAGATTGCGGTAATTTTAATTTGCGTTGTGATGGGTGCAAATGCATTACTGGTATGTAATACAATTTCCTCATATTGCTGAAAGTAAAATACATATTAACAAATGTTCTAGAACAACCGAGGATACCACAATGTAAACACTGTCCACCGGGTGTACCTTGCGATCCTGTAACTGGAGCCTGCCAGAAAGGTAAGAATTTTTACTTTAATCGTTTTTTTACATTGTTAGGTTGTGTTGCTGTTTTTTTGTTCCCATCACCATTCTCCCTTTTCCCTTCCTAAATCGAACATTTTTAACAACATATGAAAAACCACATGGACTGGTCTCGTCGGCTTATGATCGCAAGAAGTTGAATAAATGACTGTCAACTTTTATCAGATATGAAGAACAAAACTGATTATATTTTGTGTTACAGCTTAAATTCCATCTAACTGTATATTTTTTCTAACCAATCATATATTGTAAATTTCTGAAAATAGCAACACTTTCCTTTCATTATATCATTGGCTATTGTCAAGTACGACTGACACTGTTTAATGTGAACTCACTACTGTTCACACTTTACTACTATAGTAAACTAGTGTTCTCTGGTGGTATATTTTGAAACTTTTTAGTAATAGTATATAGTGTATTTATAAGTACAATTATTAGATTCTATTATTATACTTTGAATTTCAAAGTACTGGTGGTGGCAGATGCTTAAGCACTTCCATTGCATGATCAAATTTACTAACATCTCATTCCACAGTATTCAGATATTGAAAATAATAATGTAATATACTTTAGATACTCACTTTTATTATTTGTTTTGAAATAACAGATATGGTTACAACACCTGAAACACTAACAGAAACACAAACTGTGACTATTTCACAAATAACAAAAGCTGCCTCTGCTAGCACTCTAACATTTAGCGAACCGGCTGCTGTTACAACCACTGAAGGAACTACATTGCCAAGTAAAGAAAAACCAACAACGCTTTTCACATCAGGACCCACAATAACAACAGTAACAATTCCAGTTGAGAAGGAAACTTTATTCACATCAAAACCTATATTAAATGAGACATCCACTACCACTGCAGAAACTGAAGTTTACACAAGCAAATACAGTCCAGATTTAACCACAGTGATTAGTACAACAGAAGGAAAATATATTATTTATCCACTTACTACAACTACAGAAAAATATGTGAAGGTGACACCCCAGTATCCTTTGCCAACAGTAAGCACTTCAGAAATTACTAGTCCCACAGAACTGGAAGGAGTAACTAAAATGGAAACAGAAAATACTAAATATGCAATTCCAACAGAATCAATGTTGACTGAAATAAATCAAACTGAAAACTATATTACCACTGCTTCACCATCCACACATGAATACATAACTCAAGAGGCAATGGTTACAACACCTCATGATACATTCTCGACCATCCAGCCGATTAAAAAAACTACCAAACAAGTGGAGGAATCAACCACCCAAGGATTTACCATCATAAGCAAAACTCCTGCAACAACAGAAAAGGAACTAGGAACCACACCTCATGAGGTACTGTTTACTACTAAACAAATTGAAGAATTATCTACAAAGGGATTTACTACAATAAGTAGAGAATCCACTCTTGCTTATGCATCAACAGAAAAAGAATCAGAGGCAACCACTCATAAGGTGCTATTAACAACCAAACAAATTGAGGAATTAACCACAGAAGGTTTTACAACAATTAGCGAGGTAATAACTGCTACAACAACAGAAAAGGAAGTGGTAACTACACCTCATGAGGTGCTCTTTACTACTAAACAAATTGAAGAATTGACAACAAAAGGCTTTACGACAATAAGTAGAGAATCCACTCCTGCATATACAACAGAAGCTGGAAAAGAAGCAACAACTCTTAAACCGTTATTTACTACCAAAAAAGTTGAGGAGCTTACCACAGAAGGAATTACAACAGTTAACAACGTAACAGCTCCTGCTACAACAGAAGAGGAGTCAGAAACCACACCTCATGCGGTATTATTTACTACTGAACAAATTGAGGAATTGTCCACAAAAGGATCTACTACGATAAATAGAGAATCAACTTCTGTGTATGTAACAACAGAAACTGAAAAAGAATCAACAACTGTTAAACCATTATTTACCACTAAAAAAATTGGACAGACTACTGAAGGTATTACAACATTTAGTGAGGCAACAACGCCAGCAACAACTGAAATGAAACTAGCAACTACAACTCATGAGGTATTGTTTACTACTAAACAAATTGAAGAATTAACCACCCAAGGATTTACTACAATAAGTATAGGATCCACTCCTGCATATGTAACATCAGAAAAGAAAACAGAGGTGACAACTCCTAAGCTGTTATTTACCACCAAAGAAATTGAGGAGCTTACCACAGAAGGAATCACAACAATTAGCAAGGTTACAGTTCCTGCAACAACGGAAAAAGAGATAGAAACTACGACTCATGAGGTATTCTTTACTACTAAACAAATTGAGGAATTAACCACCAAAGGATTTACTACAATAAGTAGAGAATCCAGTCCTGCATATGTAACAACAGAAAACAGAACAGAGGTGACAACTCCTATGCTGTTATTTACTACAAAAAAAAATGAGGAACTGACTACAGAAGAAATTACAACAATTAGCAAGGTAACAGCTCCTGTTACAACCGAAAAAGAGATAGAAACTACGACCCATGAGGTATTGTTTACTACTAAACAAATTGAAGAATTAACCACCAAAGGATTTACTACAATAAGTAGAGAATCCACTCCTGCATATGTAACAACAGAAAAGGAAACAGAAGTAACAACTCCTAAGCTGTTATTTACTACCAAAAAAATTGAGGAGCTTACCACAGAAGGAATTACAACAATTAGCGAGGTAACAACTTCTGCAACAAAGGAACAGGACGTAGAAACCACACCTCATGAGGTATTATTTACTACTAAACAAATTGAAGAATTAACCACCAAAGGATTTACTACAATAAGTAGAGAATCCACTCCTGCATATGTAACAACAGAAAAGGAAACAGAGGTGACAACTCCTAAGCTGTTTATTACTACCAAAAAAATTGAGGAGCTTACCACACAAGGAATTACAACGATTAGCGAGGTAACAGCTCCTGCAACAAAGGTACAGGAGGTTGAAACCACACCTCATGAGGTATTTTTTACTACTAAACAAATTGAAGAACTAACCACCCAAGGATTTACTACAATAAGTAGAGAATCCACTCCTGCATATGTAACAACCAAAAAGGAAACAGAAGTGACAACTCCTAAGCTGTTATTTAGCACCAAAAAATTTGAGGACCTGACTACAGAAGGAATTACAGCAATTAGTGAGGTAACAACTCCTGCAACAAAAGAACAGGCGGTAGAAACCACACCTCATGAGGTATTGTTTACTACTAAACAAATTGAAGAATTAACAACCAAAGGATTTACTACAATAAGTAGAGAATCCACTCCTGCATATGTAACAACCGAAAAGGAAACAGAAGTAACAACTCCTAAGCTGTTATTTACTACTAACGAAATTGAGGAGTTGACTACAGAAGGAATTACAACAATTAGCGAGGTAACAACTCCTGCAGCAAAGGAACAGGAGGTAGAAACCACACCTCATGCGGTATTGTTTACTACTAAGCACATTGAAGAATTAACCACCAAAGGATTTACTACAATAAGTAGAGAATCCACTCCAGCATATGTATCAACAGAAAAGGGAACAGAGGCAACAACTCCTCAACTGTTATTTACTACTAAAACAATTGAGGAACTTACTACAGAAGGAATTACAACAATTGAGGTAACGACTCCCGCGACAACAAAAAAAGAGTTGGAAACCACACCTCATGAGGTATTGTTTACTACTAAACAAATTGAAGAATTAACCACCCAAGGTTTTACTACAATAAGTAGAGAATCTACTCCTGTATATGTAACAACCGAAAAGGAAACAAAAGTAACAACTCCTAAGCTGTTATTTACTACCAAAAAAATTGAGGAGCTTACCACAGAAGGAATTACAACAATCAGCGAGGTAACAACTCCTACAACAAAGGAACAGAAGGTAGAAACCACACCTCATGAGGTATTGTTTACTACTAAACAAATTGAAGAATTAACCACCAAAGGATTTACTACAATAAGCAGAGAATCTACTCCTGCATATGTAACAACCGAAAAGGAAACTGAAGTAACAACTCCTAAGCTGTTATTTACTACCAAAAAAATTGAAGAGCTTACCACAGAAGGAATGACAACAATTAGCGAGGTAACAACTCCTACAACAAAGGAACAGGAGGTAGAAACCACACCTCATGAGGTATTGTTTACTACTAAACAAATTGAAGAATTAACCACCAAAGGATTGATTACAATCAGTAGAGAATCCACTCCAGCATATGTAACAACAGAAAAGGGAACAGAGGTAACAACTCCTCAACTGTTATTTACTACTAAAACAATTGAGGAACTTACTACAGAAGGAATTACAACAATTGAGGTAACGGCTCCCACGACAACAAAAAAAGAGTTGGAAACCACACCTCATGAGGTATTGTTTACTACTAAACAAATTGAAGAATTAACCACCCAAGGTTTTACTACAATAAGTAGAGAATCCACTCCTGCATATGTAACAACCCAAAAGGAAACAGAAGTGACAACTCCTAAGCTGTTATTTACTACCAAAAAAATTGAGGAACTTACAACGGAAGGAATTACAACAATTGGTGAGGTAACAGTTCCTGCAACAACAGAAAAGGAACTAGAAACCACACCTCATGTGGTATTGTTGACTACTAAGCATATTGAAGAATTAACCACTAAAGGATTTACTACAATAAGTAGGGAATCAGCTCCTGCATATGTAACAACAGAATCTGGAACAGAAGCGACAACTCCTAAGCCATTATTTACTACCAAAGAAATTGAGGAGCTTACCACAGAAGGAATTAAAACAATTAGCAAGGTAATAGTTCCTGCAACAACAGAAATGGAGTTAGAGACCACACCTCGTGAAGTATTGCTTACTACTAAACAAATTGAGGAGCTGACCACACAAGGATTTACTACAATCAGTAGAGAATCCACTCCTACATATGTAACAACAGAAAAGGGAACAGAGGCAACAACTCCTATGCTGTTATTTAGTACCAAAAAAATTGAGGAACTTACTACTCAAGGAATTACAACAATTAGTGAGGTAACACTTCCTGCAACAACAGAAAAGGAACTAGAAACCACATCTCATGAAGTATTGTTTACTTCTAAACAAATTGAAGAACTGACCACGAAAGGATTTACTACAATCAGTAGAGACTCCACTCCTGCATATGTAACAAACGAAAAAGGAACAGAGGCCACAACTCCTAAGCTGTTATTTACTACCAAAAAAATTGAGGAACTTACTACAGAAGGAATTACAGCAATTAGTGAGGTAACAGCTCCTTCTACAACTGAAAAGGAGTTAGAAACCACACCTCATGAGGTATTCTTTACTACTAAACAAATTGAGGAATTAGCTACAAGGGGATTTACTACACTAAGTAGAGAATCTGCTCCTGCATATGTAACAACAGAATCTAGGAAAGAAACGACAACTCTTAAGCCGTTATTTACTACCAAAAAAATCGAGGAGCTTACTACGGAAGGAATTGCAACAATTAGTGAGGTAACAGCTCCTGCAACAACTGAGAAGGGGTTAGAAATCACACCATACGAGATATTGTTTACTACTAAGCAAATTGAAGAGTTAACCACAAAAGGATTTACTACATTAAGCAGAGAATCCACTCCTGCATATATAACAGAAACAGGTAAAGAAACGACAACTCCAAATCCGTTATTTACTACCAAGGAAATTGAGGAGCTTACCACAGAAGGAATTACAACAGTTAGCAAAGTAACAGTTCCTACAACAACAGAAAGGGAGTTAGAAACCACATCTCATAAGGTATTATTTACTACTAAACAAATTGAAGAATTGACCACAAAAGGATTTACTACAATTAGTAGAGAATCCACTCCTGCATATATAATAACAGAAAAGGAAACAGAGATAACAACTCCTAAGCTGTTAATTACTACCAAAAGAACAGAGGAGCTTACTACAGAAGGAATTACAACAATTAGGAATGTAACAACTCCTGCAACAACAAAAAAGGAATTGGAAACCACACCTCATGAGGTGTTGTTTACTACTAAACAAATTGAAGAATTAACTACCAAAGGATTTACTACAATAAGTATAGAATCCACTCCAGCATATAAAACAACAGAAAAGGGAACAGAGGTAACAACTCCTAAGCTGTTAATTACTACCGAAAAAATCGAGGAGCTTACTACAGAAGGAATTACAACAATTAGGAATGTAACAGCTTCTACAACAACAGAAAAGGAATTGGAAACCACACCTCATGAGGTGTTGTTTACTACTAAACAAATTGAAGAATTAACCACCAAAGGATTTACTACAATAAGTTTAGAATCCACTCCTGCATATGTAACAACAGAAAAGGGAACAGAGGTAACAACTCCTAAGCTATTAATTACTACCAAAAAAATTGAGGAGCTTACTACAGAAGGAATTACAACAATTAGCAATGTAACACCTCCTGCAACAACAGAAATGGAATTGGAAACCACATCTCATGAGGTGTTGTTTACTACTAAACAAATTGAAGAATTAACCACCAAAGGATTTACCACAATAAGTAGAGAATCCACTCCAGCATATGTAACAACAGAAAAGGGAACAGAGGTAACAACTCCTAAGCTGTTAATTACTACCAAAAGAATTGAGGAGCTTACTACAGAAGGAATTACAACAATGAGCAATGTAACAGCTTCTGCAACAACAGAAAAGGAATTGGAAGCTACAACTCATGAGGTATTGTTTACTACTAAACAAATTGAAGAATTAACCACCAAAGGATTTACTACAATACGTATAGAATCCACTCCTGCATATGTTACAACAGAAAAGGTAACAACTCCTAAGCTGTTAATTACTACCAAAAAAATTGATGAGCTTACTTCAGAAGGAATTACAACAATTAGCAATGTAAAATCTCCTGCAACAACAGAAAAGGAATTGAAAACCACATCTCATGAGGTAGTGCTTACTACTAAACAAATTGAAGAATTAACCACCAAAGGATTTACTACAATAAGTAGAGAATCCACTCCAGCGTATGTAACAATAGAAAAGGGAACAGAGGTAACAACTTCTAAATTGTTAATTACTACCAAAAGAAATGAGGAGCTTACAACAGAAGGAATTACAACAATGAGCAATGTAACAGCTCCTGCAACAACAGAAGAGGAATTGGAAACTACAACTCATGAGGTATTGTTTACTACTAAACAAATTGAAGAATTAACCACCAAAGGAATTACTACAGTAAGTATAGAATCCACTCCTGCATATGTAACAACAGAAAAGGGAACAGAGGTAACAACTCCTATACTGTTAAATACTACCAAAACAATTGAGGAGATTACTTCAGAAGGAAGTACAACAATTAGCAATGTAGCAGCTCCTGCAACAACAGTAAAGGAATTTGAAACCACACCTCATGAGGTGTTGTTTACTACTAAACAAATTGAAGAATTAACCACCAAAGGATTTACTACAATAAGTAGGGAATCCACTCCAGCATATGTAACAATAGAAAAGGGAACAGAGGCAACAACTCCTCAGGTGTTATTTACTACCAAAACAATTGAGGAACTTACTACAGAAGGAATTACATCAATTGAGGTAACAGCTCCCGCGACAACGAAAAAAGAGTTGGAAACCACACCTCATGAGGTATTGTTTAGTACTAAACAAATTGAAGAATTAACCACAAAAGGATTTACTACAATAAGTAGAGAATCCACTTCGGTGTATGTAACAACAGAAACTGGAAAGGAAGCGACACCTGCTAAACCATTATTTACTTCCAAAAAAATTGAGGAGCTTACTACGGAAGGAATTACAACAATTAATGAGGTAACAGCTCCTATAGCAACAGAAAAGGAGTTAGAAACCACGCCTCATGAGATATTACTTACTACTAAACAAATTGAGGAATTGACAACAAAAGGATTTACTACCTTAAGTAGAGAATCTACTCCTGCATATGCAGTAACAGAAAAAGGAACAGAAACAACTCCTGGGCCATTATATACTACCAAACAAAGGGAGGAAACACCTTATACCATGTTACCGACTACCAGTCAAGTTGGAGAATTCACCACACAAGAATTTACAAGTGAAGCGGCAGTACGTTTAACCACAGGGATGCCTGAACTAATAACTACCTCTGTTAGTATTCAAACAGAGGGTCCTGTTTCAGTTCAAAATTATACAGAACAGTTTACTAATATCTCTAAATCATGCAAAGAAGATGTTGATTGCAGCAACACGGAAATATGTGTTGCCAAGTTATGTATTAATGTTTGTGCCATTGGTGGTTTATGTGCTTCAAATGCCAAATGCGTAGCAACAAATCATACAGCTATCTGCTCGTGCCCACCACATCACTATGGAGATCCTCATAGGATTTGTTTCCAAGGTATAAGACACAAATTAATCCTTCAGAAAATATGGTTCATCAATATTTGTAATATATAATATATATATCTTTCTAGTTTAAGCACTTTTTAATTCAACTAATTTTGCACAGATTAGTTCGATATATTAAGTTTTGCATGCCGTTAAATTGGTTCATGGTTTTATAATTTGTAAATAGTTTTAGAGAAAGCCCTCCCTGACAATAATTTTTCACCCCTATTCATTTAAATCAATTAACGTATTAATAAATTAATCTCTAACTCTACTAGAACCACCTAGTGACAGAGCTCGTAAACCTTGTGAATCTGATATGGACTGCCTCGAAAGTGAGGCCTGTTACATGTCTTTATGTCAAGATCCCTGTGAGTTTACAAACTCCTGTGCAGATAGTGCTAGATGTCAAGCAAAAATGCACAGACCTATTTGTACTTGTCCAATGGGATACGAAGGAAACCCTGCTACTAAATGCTTCAAGTCACCCACAAGTAAGATAACCCTGTGTATAATACATTTAATCAATTTAAAATTTGTACATTTAATAACTCAGTAATCATCCTAACTAGTCAACTAATTAACAAAACAAACTGCAAAGAGTAAATTGTACAAAGAGAACTATATATTATGTAAATAGGGTTAGATTTCTTTCCTCTTACTATGTTCTTTGCACACTTTCTCTTTAGTGACTTGCACAAGCAATGAAGACTGCCCCATAAGTGAAGCTTGCATAGACAGAGCTTGTCAAAGACCATGTGATGTGCGGAACCCTTGTGCCCAACATGCTGTATGCATTAATACGAATCATGGATTCGACTGTAGTTGTGAAGAAGGCTTTCACGGAAACGGATATGTCCTTTGCAAGCCAGGTAACACACTGTCATTGATATGTTTATTTCTTCAAATCTCAAACTGACATAAATTTGTAGTTATTGATTACAAACCAATTTGTCAATATAATGAAGACTGTCCTCCCAACAAGCTGTGTGACCGGCTCAACAGAATATGTATAAATCCATGTTTTGAAGATTCTTGTGGCGATAATGCAGAATGTGTACCCAAAGACCATGGCACAGATTGTCGTTGTTTGCCAGGATATCAAGGAAATCCATATGTGTTATGTAACAGGGTAGAGGGATGTAGATCTGATAATGATTGTCCATCTCACGAGGCCTGTATAAATCGCCAGTGTAGTTCACCATGCAGATGTGGTTTTAATGCAGTATGTGATGTAATTTATCATAAACCATCATGTAAATGCCCACCTGGGTACCAAGGTGACGCATTAGTAGGATGTCAGCCACCTACAAATCCATGTAACCCGAATCCTTGTGGTCTAAATGCTCTTTGTGAAATTGATAATGGTAACCCCATATGTTTCTGTCCTAAAGGTTTAACTGGTAATCCGTTTAAAAATTGCAGTAAGTAAATCGGAAAATGTTTATAGGACTATAAAGTAATACCATTTCTTTTCAGTACCTGAGGGTGACGAATGCTCTCCTAATCCTTGTGGTCAAAATTCAGGATGCCGTGTAGTAGGTGGCAATGCTGTATGCTTCTGTTTGCCTGAATTTGAGGGCACTCCTCCGCAAATACCTTGCTCTCTGCCCACAAACCCATGTGATCCATCGCCATGTGGTCCCAACACACAGTGCGCAATCCTCTCCAATGGTTTTGCGAAATGTACATGCCTTCCTGGTTTCCTAGAAAGTCCTAATACTATTAGAGGATGTATTGAAGCGAAGAATCCTTGTGACCCTAACCCCTGTGGTCTGGGTGCCACATGTGACCCACTAAGAGAACCAGTATGTTCTTGCCCTGTCGGAACCATTGGCAATCCATTCAAGCATTGCACTGCACCCCAAATCACATTGTGTAATCCAGGTCCTTGTGGTCTAAATGCTGATTGTTATGTCACAAACAACCAAGAACAGTGTTACTGTAGAACAGGATTTATCGGTAATCCATATTCGGGTTGCAGAATCCAACCACCATCTCCTTGTGTACCTAACCCTTGTGGTCCTGGAGCGGAATGTATTGTTACACCGGATGGAAATTCATTGTGTCAGTGCCCTGCTGGTATAGGAGGGGACCCCACGGGGCCCGCTGGATGTCAAGGATATGAGTGTGTTGTTGATGAGAATTGCGGAGACCAACAAGCATGTATTGGATATAGGTGCAAAGATCCATGTCCGGGATCCTGTGGCATTAATGCGAACTGTAGAGTAGAGAAACACCATCCTGTTTGCACTTGTAATCCTGGTTTAACTGGTAATCCAACAATAAGATGTTTCCCCGTTATAGAACCAATACCAGAAGGTGATCCCTGCATTCCGAGTCCGTGTGGACTTAACACGATATGTCAAGTTATGTCTGGAAGAGCCGTCTGCTCATGTCTGCCAGATTTTCAAGGTGATCCTCAGTTCGGATGTCAACCAGAATGTGTTATTAATTCTGACTGTCCCATCAATAAGGCATGTTTGGATAGACATTGCAGAGACCCTTGCAGTATAGGGAACATATGTGGTATCAATGCTGTTTGTCAAGTGAGGGATCATACTGCAGCATGCGTATGCGCCAATGGTTATAGAGGAGATCCATTCTCGCAATGTATATTAACGCCTAGTGTAATAATTCCACCTTATGCCAACACCACAACACAACCTTGTGTGCCTTCACCTTGCGGTTCGATAGAATGCAACACTTACGGGACCCAAGTGGCTATATGCAACCCCTGTCTAGGTCCAGATGCACCTTATCTTCCCCAGTGCCGCCCAGAGTGTCTAACAAATGCAGACTGCCCGTTCAATCAAGCCTGTCTAGGATATTCATGCATCGACCCCTGCCCTGGGTCTTGTGGTGTAAATGCTGTGTGTACAGTCGTCTCTCACACCCCTGTGTGCAGTTGTCCAGCTGGACTAATCGGCGATCCTTTCCAGCATTGCTCAGTAGCTCTAGGTAAGCACTGTTCATTGTAACAGAGGAAAAACTTAAACAGTAATATTTGTTGTAATCTTTATTATTTATTTACAGTATTATCGTTATCATTATTTGTATTTCAGAACCTGAAGAGAAAATTGAAACCTGTGAAAATATCAGATGTGGGGCAAATGCTGATTGTAAACAACAGAATAATGGTTTGGCCTGTATATGCAAAAAGGGATTTTATGGTAATCCTTGGATAGCTTGTAGGCCAGAGTGTGTTATCAACCCAGATTGTCCACTGAACAAAGCCTGCATTAACAATAAGTGTATAGATCCTTGCGGAGGAGTTTGTGGGGTGGGAGCTCAGTGTTCCGTTGCAAACCATGTACCAATCTGTTTTTGCCCCCCTCAATCCACCGGAGATCCATTTGTCAGTTGTTATAAGTATACACCACCCATCCAACCGATACCAGCAGAGAATCCGTGTGACCCATCTCCTTGCGGGCCTTTCAGCAGATGTCTAGTTTCTCATCAAGGGTTTGCTACCTGCTCCTGCTTGCCAAATTATCAGGGTGCTCCACCTGTGTGTAAACCTCAATGCATTGTTAGTTCGGACTGTCCACAAACTCGTGCCTGTATTAATCAGAAATGTGTAGATCCTTGCATCGGTACGTGTGGTGCAAGCGCTGTTTGTAATGTTATCAACCACAATCCAATATGTACTTGTCCTCCAGGACAAGAAGGTGATCCCTTCTTTGGTTGCACTACCACGCCATCAACAGACTTACCTCCAGTACATATAAACCCTTGTATCCCTTCACCCTGCGGACCAAATTCTATTTGTCAAGTGAAAGAGGATCGGCCTGTTTGCTCTTGCGTGGCAAATTACATTGGCAGCCCACCATATTGTCGACCAGAGTGCACGATAAACGACGAATGCCCTCAAAATGAAGCTTGCTTCAGAGAAAAATGTATTAATCCCTGCCTTAATACCTGTGGGTCAAACGCAAAATGTAATGTCGTAAACCACATTCCATTATGCAGTTGCGTTGAGGGTTTCGAGGGAGACGCGTTCATCGGTTGTTCTAAGATTCCTAAGATCGCAGCACCTACAGATCCTTGCAATCCTTCTCCTTGCGCCGAGAACTCACAATGCACAGATGTAGGAGGCGTAGCCAAGTGCACGTGTATACCTCCATATATTGGTAATCCCTATGCTGGGGGCTGTAGGCCGGAGTGCACCACCAACTCCGAATGCCCCAATCATCTCGCCTGTCTGTCTCAGCATTGCAGAGACCCTTGTCAAGGATTATGTGGTATCAGTGCAGAATGCGGTGTGGTGAATCATGTACCAGTATGTACTTGCGGTAAAGGACTTATTGGAGATCCCTTCACGGCTTGTAGAGAACCACCTTTACAACGTAAGTTGAAACATTGTGTTCGATGTTGTTGTGTGCTAATATCCATTTTCTTTTCAGCAAAAGCAGAACCGTGCGAACCCTCACCTTGCGGCCCCAACAGTGTTTGTCGAGTGCGAAATGATCAAGCCATATGTTCGTGTCAGATCGGTTATTTTGGCACCCCTCCATCGTGCAGACCAGAATGTCTTGTGAGCTCCGAGTGCAGCTTAGATAAGGCCTGTATAACACAAAGATGTCAAGATCCTTGTCCAGGAACCTGTGGCGTGCAAGCTAGATGTCAAGTAAACAACCACAATCCCATCTGCAGCTGCCCCCCCAACTATATTGGTGATCCATTTGTGCAGTGTACCAAGCAAGGTATGTTTGTCGATAGATTTCTTATTAATAGGATTAATTTATTAAAGGTACCTCATACAAATTAATAAGTAGTTACTGAGCAAATAGAAACCGATGTATAAAGATTAGTGATACATAGAGATTATCGAATCAGTGCCTCAGGGAACTATTTTAGGCCCTATATTTTCTTATATATTTTGAATTAACTTTGTAAAATACATACCGAGGTAAAGTTTAAAATATATAGTTGGCAATTACTTCAATAATTTCATTAAATGATTAATTATAGATTGCTTACTTGCTTTTAGCTGTGAATCAAGAACAGATAATTATAAATCCAGTTAATACTATAAAATACCTCTAGGTTCAGAGATAAACATTACAATTTATAAAATATGAAGTTAGATATTGCACAACTTAGATATTTAACGGGTATGCTCGCATTATGTCAAGTGAAACTATTATATCGTGCTTTGACAGAATCTCATTTGACGTACGGCAAAAATAAACCTAAGCAACACATTCTTGAATTAATTGCTAGAGAAAACATTTATTGTTTATGATCTAGTACTATAAACTTTATAGGTACTCATAAAAATACAACCATGACACTAACTACAGGTTCTTATGATGATTTTAATTTATATGCATTGTGAACGTAGACTACTCTACCACCTAGCTAAAATTTGAGTATTTATTGCTACCGTATCTTCGAGATCTGTGTGCACTATAAAATATTTTACTTTTGTATATTCTCTATAATTGTCAATAGTAAAGCCATATTTAGATGAACTATCTGAAAAATATAAATTATCTGAAAGCATAACATTCAAAGAATCCTCTGCTATCGCCATTTTTAACTTGCACTCCACTATTAAACAGTATACAGGGTGTAACTGGGGGTCATATTTTTACAGAGGTTTCTTTTGACCTTTAGAAACATATATACTTTATCGTTTCAAATTGTACCGTTTAAACTTATTTTTTTTTATCCTTTTCTTTCGTAATTTTCTTACCCGGTCGTTGGGCAAGCAATTTTCACATCACTCACCGTGAGGTACTGCTCTTTGACACTTTACTTTTGTTGAGTGGCTGTTCGCCACAAGCCCTATCCCAAAAAAAAAAACAACAATTTACTTCTTTTAAATAAGATAAACTATGAAACAGTATTTAACAAGTAACGTAGCAGAAAACTCAAGCAGTAATCAATAATGATAAATGAAATATACAAAAATAAATAAATAATCTGAGTATTCGGTTGATAGCCGCACAGTTTAAGGCTTCAGTACTTAAATCGTGTGCAAATTTCTGCACGGGTTCGATTCCCACGGCCGGTAGACCGTAGATTAGCTATGCTTGTATGGAGGATTGGCACCCTCTGTGCAGGTATGGTAGGGTGGAAGAATGTTGGGTTGTGTCAATGTGGGAGATTGACACCGGTTGGCATTTGACCAACCCCTAATTAATGAGGTTTTCCAGGTTTCCCTCATTCCTGCACTGAATGATGGTTAGGGCCTACCAACATAACTCGTTCCTGGGCGCAAATGCGGCCTGCCTAATAATAATATGCCGCCTCTTCTCCCGCACAAGTCTCCGAGTTATGGTCTAATTCTCGTAGTTAGAATGAGGAGTAGAGATATTATTATTATTATTATTATTCACCTGATTTTTATAACACCTAAGATTTTGTGGAAAATCTTCGAGTACTGGTACTAGGATCCTCTTCCACAGCGTTTAAAATTTCTGGTTCAAAGGTCCCATAATTTCTTAAATGTTGAAAAACATTTTCTTATTCGGCGTAATCTATTTGATATCGTCTTCTTTTGCTTTTTTATAATGTACAAAAACTTAATTAAGACACAAAATTTCACTGTATCGTCACTGCACACGGAAATAAACAAATTTTGTATTATACACTTACACCACATAAAGGCACTTCATCTATAACCTTCCCCAAACCAAGTCGAAGACTAAACAAATATGTAACCAACACTGCAGTTTTCGGCCATACCCATTTTACATTAGGTGAGAGAACAGTCAGCTGGCTGTCCACGTGGCTGATCCGCTTTCAAAGACATGCTGCAACAGGACAGATTAAAATAACACGTCGTTGTAATATTAAATTAATCTGTTTCCAGTAAATTATTTTTCATCGTCACAGCCCACAATGTAGATCGATTTAAAAACGACTGGCAACGTTGATAGTGCACTAATACAATTTCACACACAAACTCCGGGTGTCCCGGTTTACACCGCTCAGTGGCGACATACACAAGAATTAAAGTGCATTTAAAAATAATCTAATTATAACTCAACTTCACTTCATTAATTCATTCATTTGATTAAAAAATAATTTCAGATTCATGTTCAGGGAACTACCCCTAACAAACTGACCACAGTTAAAGTTACACCTTGTATATTCTCAATGTTAGGAAATTTACAATCTCTACGAAAAAGTGCATGTAAATTAGAATCATCATTAGATGATGTTATTTTGCATGGGCATATAAGAAATATATTTGTTCTTTTATTTAAGTTTTATTAAATTTGATTGATTGATTTTATATTTGTTTCTATTTATAATCGCTCATATTGTTTTTTATGTTTTTACTAAGTAGATTTCAATTATGGGTAGAAAATTTGCACTTACTGATAACTCCGAAACACAAGGTTTTACCTTCTTGGGTTTTGCTTGTTATATTCAAATATATGGACAATACTTTGTTACCTTCTACTTGATCCATAGATAAGTATTTTTTAATATTACTGTGTTCTCTTTTAGTGAAAGTTCCAAACAGACCTCCCGTTCCTTGTGTACCGTCACCATGCGGTGCGAATGCAGAATGTCGAACTGTTGACGATCGGGCTGTTTGTTCTTGCCTCCCAGGAATGTACGGCGCTCCTCCAAATTGTCGACCAGAATGTGTGATTGATCAAGACTGCCCATTAAGTTTGGCGTGCACTGGAAACAAATGTAAAGATCCATGCGTTGGTTCCTGTGGATTTAACGCTCTATGTAATGCTGTCAATCATAGACCAATATGTAGCTGCCCCTCGGGCTTTGAAGGCGATCCATTCTCCGATGGTTGCAACCCCATACCAAGTAAGCTGCACTTTTTTTTTTTTAATAGAATCTTATTTTCCCCATTGCATGATACATATTTTCTTTTCACAAACTTAAATTTGTATTTCTTATCTGTGTAAATACTCTTTACTTCCTTATAGTAAGAGACATAAAGCGCGACCCATGTAACCCATCTCCTTGCGGATCAAATGCGATATGCACCGAAAGAAACGGTGCTGGTGCGTGTACTTGTACTAAGGGATATTTTGGTGATCCCTACACTGGATGTAGACCTGAATGTATAACAAATAACGATTGTCCCCATGACAAGGCATGTTTAGGGATGAAATGTAGAGATCCCTGTCCTGGTAGTTGCGGCATAAATGCTGAATGTAGTGTGTTCAATCACAATCCTCAATGCCATTGTCTACCGGGATTTACTGGAAATGCTTTGGCCTTTTGTCGGGAAATAGAAATCAGTAAGGAAATTATCCATAACAATATAGTCGCCTGTACTAATTTTGTATTTATTAGTTCCGGAACTGCCCCAAAACCCCTGTGTTCCATCACCGTGTGGCCCATACAGTATATGTCACGTGGTAAACAACAGGCCAGTCTGCTCTTGTGGCATCGGTTATATAGGATCCCCACCAAATTGCAAACCAGAATGTGTAGTAAATTCAGAATGTCCTTTGGATAAAGCATGCCAGAATCAAAAATGTACAGACCCCTGTCCTGGCACGTGTGGCTTTAACGCCTTGTGTAAAGTAATTGTTCATAGTCCCATTTGTAGCTGCCCACAAGGTTATGTAGGTGACCCTTTCAGTAGATGCTTAAGAGAAGAGAGTAAGCTTAGTTTGTTAAGTACTGCTTTATTGCTTTCTGCATGATGCTTTTTTTAGAACGCCCAATTATTCCTCAAGAATCGTTAGATCCTTGTGTACCATCGCCATGCGGACTTTTCTCCAATTGCAGAGTGACAAATGATCATCCAATATGCTCGTGTTTACCAAATTATTACGGTCAACCTCCCAATTGTAGACCAGAATGCACTGTACATTCGGAATGTTCCTTAACTAAAGCTTGTACAAATCAAAGATGTGTAGATCCATGCCCAGGATCCTGCGGTTTAAATGCCGAATGTAGAACAATTAATCATGTACCAGTATGTTACTGTTTGCCTGGTTATTCGGGAGATCCCTTTTCAGGTTGCCGACAATGTAAGGACTATATTTTTTATATAAAAAATACACATTCGGTAATCATAGCGGAAAACCTAAGTGCTTCTCTTTATCTTTCAGTCATACCAAAAGAGGAACCTCCTCACCCATGTAACCCATCTCCTTGTGGTTCAAATGCTATTTGCAAAGAACTTAACGGTGCAGGATCATGCTCCTGTTTACCAGAATATGTTGGAGATCCTTACTCAGGTTGTAGACCGGAATGTGTAATGAATTCAGATTGTCCGAGAGATAAATCTTGTGTAAATAACAAATGTAAGGATCCTTGCCCTGGAACATGTGGCTTAAATGCAGACTGCCGCGTAAATAATCATATTCCCACTTGCCTATGCCTTCCAGGATTTACTGGAAATCCAATGAGTTCATGTCACCAAAAACCACCTGAACCTAGTAAGACCTTTTACTATTCTTTGTATCTGTATTCTTTCTATTTTACTTAAATCTTAATCTTTTCTTCTTTATTTAGCTATTGTTGAGCCTACAAATCCCTGTATACCTTCGCCATGTGGACCATTTAGTCAGTGTAGGGTGGTCAATTTGCATGCTGTATGTTCATGTCAAACGAATTATATTGGAGCACCACCAATGTGCCGACCCGAATGCTCTGTCAGTACCGACTGTGCGCAAGATAAAGCATGCATTAATCAAAAATGTCGTGACCCCTGCCCAGGAACTTGTGGTTTAAATGCTAGGTGCAATGTAGTAAATCACAATCCAATCTGTAGTTGCCCTCCTGGACAAGTAGGAGACCCATTTGTCCGTTGTGTCCAGGAAGAAAGTAAGACGACGTTACCTTTCCTTTTACTTTATTTACTATCTCATTATCTTTCTAGAACGTGTGCCACCCCCACCAAGTGGTAACCCTTGTGTCCCCTCCCCTTGTGGATTAAATTCACAATGTAGAGTTGTTGGTACGCAAGCTGCGTGCTCCTGTCTTCCCAATTACATAGGTCGCGCACCCAACTGTCGCCCTGAATGTAGTATTAACGCAGAATGTCCCGGAAATTTGGCTTGTATAAATGAAAAGTGTAAAGACCCTTGTCCTGGTTCTTGCGGAATCAGCACCACGTGTATTGTTGTTAAGCATTCGCCAAACTGCCAGTGCCAACCGGGATATACTGGAGATCCATTTGGTGGTTGTTCCCCTATACGAGTTGTGTCACCTCCCGAACACCATGACCCCTGTAATCCATCTCCTTGTGGAGCCAATGCTGTTTGCAAACAGTTGAATGGTGCGGGATCTTGTGCGTGTATACCAGAATACTTTGGTGATCCTTACACCAGCTGCAGACCGGAATGCGTAACTAACACAGACTGCCCCCGAGATAAAGCTTGTTTGAATAATAAATGTAAGGATCCCTGTCCAGGTACTTGTGGAGTAAATGCGGTATGTAGGGTCTCGAACCATGCACCATCTTGTTTCTGTTTCGATGGGTACACTGGAAATCCAGCAACGGCCTGTCATCTAGTCCAACCTAGTACGTATTCATATATTGGCCAGCATGGTGAATGTTTTACTAAGACGTCTTTCTTCTTTAGCTATCAAGGTACCTGAACCAGAACCTTGCCAACCGTCGCCTTGTGGACCTTACAGTCAATGTAGGGTTGTAAACGGGCATGCCGTATGCTCATGCCAAGCTAATTACATAGGTTCCCCCCCAACGTGTAGACCCGAATGCATGATCAGTGCCGACTGTGCGCTGGATAAAGCGTGTATTAATTCAAAATGTCAGGATCCTTGCCCGGGCACTTGCGGCTTAAACGCACTCTGTCAAGTCATTAATCATAACCCGATATGCAGTTGCTCACCTGGCTTTACAGGAGATCCTTTCGTGAGATGTTTACAAGAACCGAGTAAGCATTTATAATTCTCAAATATACTAACATTATTAATTTCATGTTGATTTACATATATTTATCTCCGATTTAGAAAAACCGGTAGTAATTCCATCAGAAAATCCATGTCAACCATCTCCATGCGGTCCGAATTCTCAATGTAGGGCAATAGGTAATACACCGGCGTGTTCTTGTTTACCAAATTATGTCGGACGGGCCCCCAATTGCCGCCCGGAATGCACTATAAATGCTGAATGCCCAGGCAATTTAGCTTGTCAAAGAGAAAAATGTGTAGATCCTTGTCCAGGCTCGTGTGGCGCCAATACCGATTGTATTGTAATTACACACAGGCCAGTATGTTCTTGTAGAGAAGGACATACAGGTGATCCTTTTGCTGGGTGCAGCCTTATACCGAGTAAGACTACTATTTCCCCATTTTTACCCAAAAAGTAATGACTTAATTTTAGTAATTCAGCCCGAGGAACCCCAAAACCCATGCAATCCCTCCCCATGTGGTGCGAATGCCGTATGTAAAGAAAGAAATAATGTCGGTTCATGTACATGTTTACCAGAATACTTTGGAGATCCTTACACGGGATGTAGACCAGAATGTGTTACGAATTCAGATTGCCCGAGAGATAGGGCATGTGTAAACAATAAATGTAAAGATCCTTGCCCGGGAACCTGTGGACTTAATGCAGAATGTAGCGTGATAAACCATGCACCGTCTTGTAACTGTTTGCCAGGCTACACGGGCAATCCGTTATCATCTTGCCGACTTCCACCTCCACCTTGTAAGGCATGACACTTCTTTATTTCTTTCTTTTTCTAACTTCCTTCTTTTATTAGTACCCGAACCAAAAGGAACTCCTTGTGAACCATCACCTTGTGGACCATACAGCAACTGTAGAGTTGTGAACGGCCATGCTGTATGTTCATGCCAAACTAATTATATTGGTACACCGCCTGCATGCAAACCTGAATGCATGGTCAGCTCCGAGTGCCCACAAAATAAAGCGTGTATCAAAAATAAATGTAAAGATCCTTGCCCCGGAACATGTGGCTTAAATGCGAGATGCCAAGTTGTAAATCACAACCCGATTTGTAGTTGCCCACAGAATTATGTGGGGGATCCTTTCGTTCGATGCATCTTGGAAGACCGTAAGCTTATATTTCTCTCTGTCTCTATACTATTTTATAACTCTTTTGCATGTTTTGTCTCTTTTTAGAAAAACCTGTTGTGCAACCAAGCGGAAACCCTTGTGTTCCCTCGCCTTGTGGACCAAACTCACAATGTAGAGTGATTGGTACACAAGCTGCATGTTCTTGCCTTCCAAATTATATAGGTCGAGCTCCAAACTGCAGACCAGAGTGCACTATCAACGAGGAATGCCCCGGAAATCTTGCATGTCAAAACGAGAAATGTAAAGATCCTTGTCCTGGTTCTTGTGGATCTTCCACGACTTGTTTGGTTATTAAGCATGCCCCTGTTTGCCAATGCATGGCGGGCTAT
Source organism: Anoplophora glabripennis (assembly GCF_000390285.2). NCBI lineage: Eukaryota > Metazoa > Arthropoda > Insecta > Coleoptera > Cerambycidae > Anoplophora > Anoplophora glabripennis. The sequence goes on from NW_019416874.1 coordinate 28,529, forward strand.
ACTGGTGATCCCTTTACTGGATGTTCTCTCATACCACCTTGTAAGAGTAGCTCTATTTTATTTTTTACTTCACACTTCTATAAATATTTACTCTCATTCTTATTCTCTTCTTGTAATACTCTTTTCAGCCCCTCCAGTCACAGAAAGGCCAAGGGAGCCTTGCAATCCTTCACCATGCGGCGCTAATGCCGTATGCAAGGAGAGAAATGGTGCCGGATCGTGTGCATGCTTACCGGAATACTTTGGAGATCCCTACACTGGCTGTAGACCAGAATGTGTTACAAATTCCGATTGCGACCGCAGTAGAGCATGCGTTAATAATAAATGTGTAGATCCATGCCCCGGAACCTGTGGGTTAAATGCCGAATGTAGAGTTATTAATCATGCCCCATCTTGTACCTGCATTGCAGGATATTCGGGTGATCCCATAAAAGCATGTATTCTTATTCAATCTGGTGAGCATTTTGTGTGTGAAAACTATAACTAACTCTTGACTAGCAAACACTTTAGTTAAATTCCTAACAAACAGTTACTATTAAGGTATTTTAATCAGTTGTAGAGGAACCGCCACAGAACCCTTGCCAACCTTCACCTTGTGGTCCGTATAGTCAGTGTCGTGAAGTAAATGGCCATGCAGTTTGCTCTTGTAACATTGGATATATAGGGTCACCACCGATGTGTAGACCCGAATGCGTAGTTAGCTCGGAATGTCCCCAGGACAAATCTTGTGTGTCACAGAAATGCGTAGATCCTTGTCCTGGCACATGCGGATTAAATGCCCAATGTAGGGTTGTCAACCACAACCCCATTTGCACTTGTTCTCCAGGATTTACTGGAGACGCATTCACGCGCTGTGCAAAAATTGAAAGTATGTCTCTACTTACGCTTTCTATTTTCTTCTGTAATCTACTTTACTTTTTATTCTAGTACCTCCATCTCCTCCAGAAATTGGAAACCCATGTGTGCCTTCGCCATGTGGGCCAAACTCTCAATGTAGATTAATCGGTTCTCAACCTGCATGCTCTTGCTTACCGAACTTTATTGGCCGTCCACCTAATTGTCGGCCAGAATGTATAAACGATTCTGAATGCCCCAATAATCTAGCATGCAAAAATGAAAAATGTCGGGATCCTTGCCCCGGCTCATGTGGTAATAATGCCCAGTGCACGGTAGTCAATCACAGCCCAGCCTGTTCTTGTTTCCCAGGCTACATTGGTGATCCCTTTAGCTCTTGTACTTTACCCCCTACGCCATGTAAGAAATACACTGCGCCCCTCGGTAAATAATTATGTTTTATTAAACGGTTAACCTTTTATTTCAGTAACGGAGCATACACCAACTTCACCTTGTTCTCCATCTCCATGTGGGCCCAATGCTGAGTGCCGTGAAAGAAATGGTGCAGGAGCATGTTTGTGTTTCCCAGGTTATGAAGGTGATCCTTACGACAGCAACAAAGGATGCCGCAGAGAGTGTGAAATCAATTCCGACTGTTCGCCTATTTTGGCTTGTATCGCTTATAAATGTGTTGATCCGTGTCCGGGAACTTGCGGCACCAGAGCCGAATGTCACGTTAACAAGCATGTACCGACATGCATATGCCCACCTAATTTAACAGGAGATCCGTTCTTCCAATGTAACGAACTGCCTCCGGCTGGACCTAGGGTGCCAGAAGATCCTTGTAAACCGACACCATGCGGACTGAACAGCCAATGTAGGAATGTTAACAATCAGGCAGTGTGTTCATGCTTGCCCAACTACATCGGTAGCCCCCCTAATTGCAGACCTGAATGTATGGTCAATTCTGAGTGTACTCCGGATAGGGCATGTATAAATCAAAAATGTGCCGATCCTTGTCCAAACACGTGCGGATTGGGAGCGCAATGTACAACCAAAAATCACAATCCAATATGCGCCTGCCCTCCTGGGTACACCGGAGATCCCTTCAGTAAATGTTCGCCAAGAGGTAAGTTAAATGTTATTTGTTTTATTTATTTACTTATTTATGAGTCCCAGCGATCACAGTTTCGGATATAGGACATGTTCAAGAGAAAAATTACTAAAAACAATGACTTACGCTACCCCGTCTTATGCAATTTTTAAATTTCGTCGATTCGGCATTTTTGTTTGAGCAACGCGCTACTCTCGCATCCCCACTCCGTCCACACATGTTCAGTTTACGACATGTGTGAACGGAGTTGATATGTTTTTTCGTGAATTCAACGTATAACTACAAATTATTATTTTGTTACACAGTGTTACAGTACATATTACGGTTTTGCAATACATAATATATTTTTTTGTATTAATTTAAAATTTTATTACACATTTTTCTTTCAAATTTTTTGTTTTTTTTTTCAATCTTCTGTTCCAATTATAGTCCGTACGATATTTGTTGAGATAGAATTCCAAGCCGTGGTAAATTATTACAGTATGTAATTCCGATAACAGTTCTTCTATCTCAACAAATATCGTATGAATATAATTTGTATGTATGTATTTATATGCAAAATTGTACCCCGACTTACGCGACTTCGACTTACACGGTTATCGCTCGATCGCACCTATCGGGTAAGTATGGGGTATTACTGTACACAAAGTAACAAATACCCTATTACAATTAATTTAAAAATTAAAAATTATCCAAAATTGTGTTACATAACTGTTTACAGAATGAAAAGCATTTTGATACAAAACATTCTTTATTGAATCTATAAATATTTTTCTGACTTTTCTAGATATCGGCAATTTATTATATTTGTTATCACGATGATTTTTCAACAATAATTGCATGTGCAGAATGTAAAAACAGATAATAAATATATTAGTCTATAAATTCCAATAAATTTTCGATTCCCATTTTTTAAAAGTAGAATTACTTTAATTAAACAAATTCTTACTAGATACTCAGTAATGTCTTGTACTTTTCAGTGGTTACAGAACCTCCAACTACAGAAAGGCCACCATCCTGCTATCCATCACCATGTGGACCAAATTCCCAATGTAGAATTGTTGGAAATAGCCCGACTTGCTCTTGTTTACCAGATTTCAATGGTACCCCACCAAACTGCAGACCCGAGTGTATTCTCAACACAGAATGTAACAACCAACTGGCTTGCATTAATCAAAAATGCAGAGATCCCTGTCCTGGCTCTTGCGGTGGAAACGCAGAGTGTCACGTAATTAGCCATGTGCCGATATGCACATGTAGCCCCGGTCATACCGGTGATCCGTTTACTCAGTGCAACTTAATACCTCCTGTTACCACTCCACCCCCTCCAAGGGACCCTTGCAACCCATCCCCATGCGGCCCGAATGCTGTTTGTGATGAGGGAGTATGCACATGCATAACGGAGTACATCGGAAATCCGTATGAATCTTGTAGACCAGAATGTGTTCTTAGCACTGAATGCTCAAGGGATAAAGCCTGTATTAGAAATAAATGTGTCGATCCTTGCCCTGGAACGTGCGGGCAAAATGCCCGTTGTGACGTGATCAATCATATTCCAACTTGTTCCTGTCCTGATGGTTTCACAGGCGACCCCTTCACAAACTGCCGAGTTGCTAGTCCGCCACCACCGAGAACAGATCCTTGCAATCCGTCACCTTGTGGACCGAATAGTTTATGTAAAAATATCGATGATCATGCTGTATGCTCCTGTATACAAGGTTATGAAGGTAGCCCGCCATCGTGTAAACCTGAATGTGTTGTTAATGGAGAATGTCCGCAAAATAGAGCGTGCGTCAACCAGAAATGTATCGATCCTTGTCCAGGTTCCTGCGGAATCAGAGCGCGCTGCGAAGTGCGAAATCATAGCCCCATATGCAGTTGTCCTGAAGGACAAACAGGAGATCCGTTCCAAAGTTGCAGAGATTTACCCATAGAGAGAGTAACACCGAGCCCGATTCCAGAAGATCCTTGTCAGCCATCTCCTTGCGGACCTAATTCTATGTGTAAAAGAGTCGGGGACTCACCGTCCTGCACTTGTCTACCGAATTACATTGGAAATCCACCGAATTGCAGGCCAGAGTGTGTGATAAATCCCGATTGTCCAAACACCGAGGCTTGTATTAACAATAAATGTAAAGACCCTTGTCCTGGCAGTTGTGGAGAAAATGCAGAATGTCGAGTAATTAGTCACACTGTCAGCTGTTCGTGTTCGCCTGGATTTACCGGAAATCCTTTCATACAATGTTCCGTGCAAGAGGTGATCATTAACCCATGTGAACCATCTCCATGTGGCGCAAATGCAGAATGTAAACAGAGGAACGGTGCGGGAGCCTGCACTTGCATTCAAGATTATCAAGGCAATCCGTATGAAGGCTGTAGACCGGAATGCATTCTTAGTTCAGATTGTACAACCAACAAGGCCTGTATCAGAAATAAGTGTGCCGACCCATGTCCAGGTACCTGCGGACAAAATGCAGAATGTTCCGTTATCAATCACATACCAGCTTGTACTTGTATTCCCGGTTACAGCGGTGATCCATTTGTTGTCTGTTCAGTTGCACCCACGCCACGTAAGTAAAATATTTTTTATTGAAATACATTCCTAATATACATACATACAGGACCCTCATAAATGATTACAAGCCATGTGACTGCCAAACTTAGGCAACCCAACATTGCACATCCGGTACTAAAAATCCACGGTATTAATGATTCGTTTACAATGAACAATGACAAACCGTTGCTATGCTCGAGATAATGCAATCGCTGATTCATTGAATAAAATCTCGTGAAAAATTACACCAATCACTAGCCGGTGAAACAGAATGTTGTATTTTAATGTATTTAATAATTTTTAATTTTACCGGAATCTAAATGCCAATGTGAAGGAAATAAAATGACTGTTTCAAACAAAATAATTGGTTGTGGCTTGTAACCATTTGCGAAGGTACGTAATTAACTAATAGTCAGTTTACAAGTTGTGAACAATTGTGAAACATAGATACTGAATATCAGAGAGGAAACAGGAGAAAAATATTTATCCGATAACTATAGTCAATACAATTGAATTGGTGACTAATTACAGTAGGAACAAGTTAGCTCTGATCCTATTTTTAAATTCTTATAATGATCTGGATGATTTGATGTATTCAGAGAGTTCATTGTATTATTTTGAAGTTTATAAAATATGTACAGCCTATTAGTGATTATACAGGGTGTCCCGCATAAAAACCAACACAGGGCAGGTGCATGTAGGGGTGTCCAAAATATTGTAATTTAACCAAATTATCTATATACATTGTGGAGCCCTAAACTTCTAAAAAAAAATAATCTCTCTGCAACACTTTACCGCAGAAGAACCAAATTTGGTACATGATTTACACTAAAACCGCTATATCTTTTCCATTGTCTCACAAGCAATATTCATATGAATTAAGATGAAAAATCCTAGTCAAATTAGTCAATTGAAATGTCATCTTGACAATTCCCAAATCTGGGTATCTCGCAAATTTTAATACTGGTACTAGAAAAACAGGCATTGCAAAAAACACCTGGTTGGTAGGGTATAAGATTTTTCATAAAAATATTGCAGACTTCAGTACAAAATATGGAAATGGAAAAAACAATAAGGAAAATTTCGTTGTATTCATAATTTTTATCTAGTAGTATTGTGGAACATCCAGTATAAAGATTCAAAAAGACATCTGGTTAATAATTATACAAAGTTTAATTAAAAGACGTTAGTAAATAAAGACAAAGTTAAAAGTGAAAAGGGAAAAAATTGCCTGTAATCTGGACCTGGGTCAATTCTGTGGAACATCTAGTATATAGATTTTTAAAAAGGTGACTGATCAGTAAATATACAACTTTGCTTCAGAAGATTTAAAAAAAAAGTCAGTAGTAAGCAATGAATTTATCTTTCAAACTTGTTAGTAATAAAATTATTTTATTTCAACAATTGCCTCTGGTTGTTGTTGAAAAAATATAGAATAATTATTATTTTTATTATTTATTTGTGTTTTTTACTTAATACAATATTTGTTTGTTTAAAAACTACCTAGGTACTTGTTTTCTTTTTGTAGAATTAGGAGAGAAGTGAAGTAAAATTTATTTGGCCAATTGTAAGCCTACTACTGACTTTTTGATTATTTTCTAATGAACACTGTTAAAATCTTGTGTCAGTTAATACGGTTTTTCTTGAAATCCATCAAGTTTTTTAAAATTTGACAAGAGTAAAAAAAAATTAAATTAAATTCTGCTGTACATTAATATTACTATTTTTCAATTCGGTCAATGAAAAAAAAGTTCGATACAATTTTAGGGGTGAGTCATCTCCAGTGAACACCTTGTAGTACTTCAATTAACTTTAAATCATAGTCAAAGAAGACCAGTAATAAACCTAAATCATGTACCAAATTTGGTTCTTCTACAGTAGTGTTGCAGAGATATTAATTTTTTTCAAAATTTAGGCCCCCACTTTGAGGGCTAATAACTCCTCAGGGGTGCAACTTTGTATATAGGTAAATTTGGTTAAATTACAATATTTTGGACACCCCTACATGCATCCCAATAATCCCAATTTCAAAATTGAAAGTAATAAATTCTTGCAAATTATCTACAGCCAAAATAAGATCACAAGTTCTAAAACTTTTTCAGTAGCAGGTAATGTATTTATAGTACAGTATTTCCAAAAAAAATTTTTGGATTGGTGGTTTAAAATGTTGGAAAACACTCCATATTGGAGGGAAACATTTACCAAATTCAGTAAAATATGCCGTTATATTAATGTCTCATTTAGAATCTTATTTAAATAAAATTTATCTAATTAATTTATAATTTAGCTGAATTCCCTTAAATTAATTCATTTAAATTTAGTTTAGTTTAGTTAATACTTACTGTAGTGCATAGATTCAAATCCATACGTTTCTAACATCCTAACTGATGAATGTTGATTTTTTCAGCTGTCACTGTGCCTTCTATAATAGATCCATGCAGCCCATCGCCGTGCGGTCCCTACAGTCAGTGCCGCAGTATAAACGACCAAGCCGTGTGCTCCTGCCTACCAGAGTACACAGGATCCCCACCGAACTGTAAACCCGAATGCGTCGTTAGTTCCGAATGTCCACAAAACCGTGCGTGCCATAAATTCAAATGTGCCAATCCGTGTGCTGGAACATGCGGCATAGGTGCCAGATGCGAAGTCATCAACCACAACCCTATTTGTAGCTGTGCTCCGGGACTGACGGGCGATCCATTCTCAAGATGTTACGAGTTACCGCCTCCGCCACCAGAAAAAAGACCAACTCCCTTAAATCCATGTGTTCCGTCTCCGTGTGGACCAAACTCAGAATGCCGGGTAATAGGGGATCAACCCTCTTGTTCGTGTCGCTCCACTTATATAGGAGCACCACCGAACTGTCGACCTGAATGCGTTGTAAACACTGATTGCCCTTCAACTGTGGCGTGTATCACAGAAAAGTGTAAAGATCCCTGTCCCGGCTCTTGTGGGTTCAACGCCGAATGTAGAGTACAGAACCACATCCCAATATGTACCTGCGCGGACAATTTCACTGGTGACGCATTTACAGAATGTACTAGGGTAGTACCTCCCGATGTCTCTATACCAGATCCGTGCAACCCGTCACCTTGTGGGCAAAATACAGAATGCGATAACGGTATCTGCAGGTGCTTACCACTGTATCAAGGGGACCCCCATATTGGATGTAGGCCGGAGTGTACACTGAACACCGATTGTTCTCCCAACAAAGCCTGCAAAAATTTGAAATGTGTCGATCCCTGCCCAGGAACATGCGGTCAAGGGGCAGAGTGCTTCGTCGTGAACCACATCCCAAGTTGTAGTTGTCCCACTGGATATGAAGGCGATCCGTTCACCAGCTGCAGGCTGATTAAAATAGGTAAAATACAACTTCATGTTTATTTATTTACGTAATAACCCAGTACAAATTGCAAAGGCAAGCTATAATGATGGAAAATAAAAGTTAAAAATAAGGGAAGAAATAATAGTTATAATGAAAAATTAGTAAATTGTAAAAAAGAGACTTACGAAAATGTGAACTTAATCCTTTAAAAAATGCCTTTTTATTGCAGTTGTACCACAAAATCCATGTCAACCATCACCTTGTGGACCAAACAGCGTATGCAGAGTAAATAACGATCTTGCGGTATGTTCTTGCCAACCGGGCTTGATCGGTAGCCCTCCAGCTTGTCGACCAGAATGCATAGTCAGTGCCGAATGTCCACTAACACAGGCGTGTATCAATAGCAAGTGTGTCGACCCCTGCCCAGGTACATGCGGAATCAGCGCTAAATGTCAAGTGGTCAATCACAACCCGATATGCAGTTGCACTCAAGGAAACACAGGAGATCCGTTTACAAGATGCTACCCCCTGCCTCAGAGTATGAAACATTCCTCTTTCTTATTAGTTCAAAAAATATATTTCATCTGTAACCTAGCATGTGTAAGGTGTAACCTAATGACTTTTTTTGTCTTTTACAGAAGGACCGGAACCGAGGAACCCGTGCGATCCGAGCCCGTGCGGTCCGAACTCGATATGCCAAGTCCGAGGGGAGAGCCCCGCTTGTTCGTGCATTGAAAATTACGTTGGTATGCCGCCTAACTGCCGGCCGGAGTGTACGATAAACCCCGAGTGTCCGAATACGCGATCTTGTATCAATCAGAAGTGCAAAGATCCTTGTCCGGGAAGTTGCGGTTCTAACGCGGTGTGTAGTGTAGTGAACCACAATGCTCAGTGTACCTGCCTTCCTGGATATGTCGGTGATCCGTTCCAAGGCTGCATTCTTCAACCAGGTAGGATTGTTTTTCTTAATTGTACGAGAAGCAATACCGCTAGCAGGGTGGTGTCAGAAAATATAGAATTGTGCAATCAAAGGTACTAACTTCGGGGAAAAGATTATAAAGATATATTAAGACTTTTTTTGCAGACATTTCAATTACATCTATTGGGATAATTCATTAAGCTTAGAACTGATATTTCAATATAAATATACATTTTAATTACGAATTTTTAATAATACGGACGTTAATCAATTTTGAAAGCCTCCTAAGTTGATGTTATGTTAATATTGTGTTAGTACAGCTTACATTTTTGTACCTTTGATTGTATTAGCTTCTGATAAAATCACGGTTTTTTAAAATCATCTAAGGAAATAAAATTTTCTTTGGTATTGCTTTTCAATTGCTTGCAATCGCATGTTAATATCATTTTCAAGGTTACATGAAGTGTTTCCTTATTTATTTAATAAACAAAAATTTTTGCAGTATTCTCAGAATATTTTAAATGTTGAAAATATTTTTTAATACCAATGGGGCATTAAACTGTTATTCTAAGTAATTTCGTTCTACTGATTTTATTTTTATTTGCTTCTTGGCCAAAAATTTCCATATTTCGTATATATTCTTCTTACAGTAGCGGTTGCAGAAAATTATAGTAGTCATATTTTGATAAGGAAATGTGGAAGATTCTTAAGATTTTTAAAGCAGAGAACTTCCTTAATGAATAAGTTTTGACGAAATTTGTGAGATAAAAAATTATAATTATAATATAAAAAATTATAAAAATTATTACTCAACCACAGCACACTCTTTCTTCGAGATGAAGGATTCAATTGTTTTATGTATATGTATATATA